>NC_063047.1:3823949-3984125 GCF_018812025.1 Megalobrama amblycephala
GGAGTTTTCCCCATGCGTCATGTTTCCCACTATCAGTGGCCGTTCAGATCCGTAATCGCCTCAGTCATATGACGATACATAGTCAATCCAATTCGCTGCTTTAGATCTGTCATAGCTGCGCTTTTTAGACTTCATTCAATCTATACATAAAAGTATCTTCTCTTAGACAAGATAGACATGAATACACTAATGCGCGTGAGTTCAGGTGTGCGCGCTCTAGTTGCGCTCCTGCTTCTGTCTGTCTCGGCACACAGTACAGAACAATGTGATAACGGAGCTGAAAACTGCGATAAATGGACTAAAACATCTAACAATCAACCTCTAAACACAGGTAAAGTAGTTATTTCTGTATTTGAGTATAATTGTCTGAGAATGTTTTAATCATTTGTTTTACAATTAATTCACTAATCAAAACAAAATCATTTTGTGATTACATCACGCACTGTAAGCATGCAAGTTTGCACGTAGGGTCAGTGACTCAACATGGGTCAATAAATCTTTAATGTTGCATCATGTGATGAACAGTCTCTGCTATAACATGTCCGATCTGCCACAAATAAGAAAAAAGTCATGCTTTGGTTAATCATAATTATGACATAAAAAGTAGAAACTATGACAAAAAGTTATAATAATTGACTTTCCAATTACTTTTTATCCCATAATTGTGACTTGATGACATCATTTCCAAAAACCACTAGGCCAATGTTATATATTTTGTTCACTTGAGTACTTAGAATATCCCAAATGTTTGCAACTATTTGTAAATCGTGAGAAAATTGCAATTTTAACCAAGGCTCCGGGACGTGTGAGGAATCGCCTGTCAATTGCATCATACCCGCGTTACATTCGGTTTCCATTTTATTTTGTAGAAACCATGGAAACACCAAGACGCTTTAATATATTACACATTTTAATAGACAAGGGAACAACTGTTTTGATATATTTATAGACAGAAAACGAATTATTGTTATATAGCTCAACACGTTTAATCTTATTGTTTAAATAAATTTTCTTGATTTTTTTGCGAGTACCATGCCTCAGAGAAAAACACTATTTTGTGAAGTAGCTAACATAGCATAATCAGATGCAGCTTTATTTTTATTAACAGTAATACATAATTTTCTCCATCATACAATACATTTTAAAATTAATTGCATGTCATTTATCAACACAAGCCATCCAGCATTTAATATGATATTGTAAAATCGATCTATCTTACTGCAGTGTGTAACAGTGTCTCACAGCAGCCGCCGAGCGAACGCACAGAGTAATGTTATAACATCATTTTCAACACACTCAAATGTATCTAATATGATATACAGAGCTGCGTTACCTCATACTCATGACCGGAAAAGCAGAAGCATCGCCGGCGACTGTGTCATAATAAAAGTCCCGCTGTGAGGTGTGTGTTGCACAATCGCTCCAGTGGCTAATTCGTGAACGAGTTCTTCCCGACTCCAATTCCTATTCTTTTGCACCATCTGTTGAGATGGAGACCACATGTTCCAAGATTCCACTCTAAAACTTGGCATCATCAAACTACGCCTTTGTTTTGAATAGGCTTCTAGCGACCTCTAGCGGACAGAATTATTACATATTGTACCTTTAAGTGGCAGAAATGGGCTTCCATAGTTATCTGTATATGCAATTATTAAATCATTCAGCATTATTATCCAGAATTCCAGATAGCTGCGTTACCAGGTTTTTGGCGGTTTGGAATTCATATGTTTCTTTAGGAGGGTCCTGAACTTTAAAGTTCATGCACTTTTCTATGGAAGAAATAATTAATGATGGGCCATTGAATTAAGCCCATACTTCGTTTTTTTACACGTCTGCTAGTGTATGCGCACAGTTGAACACAGCCTTGGAAAGTATACTTTATTCGACTCCTATGCGTACACAGGCGTTCGACGCATGTGCAGTTTTGAACAATCTCTCGCCACGAGTTACAACCCATGTAAACATCTTTGTATTCTTTAATGCTAGAGTTGTACAAATGAGGGTACTTTCTAACCTCTTCGCACATTGTCGCTGTAGCTTGCATGTGTTGTGGCCTGTTCTGTTTATGCAGTTTTTCTTTGACTACCTTGTGAATTGACGCCCCTGGACAAGGTTGCCACCTTGTGGATAAACTAATTGCTGCTGCTGCTGCAAAAAACAATTTAATGCGCATGTGCGACCTGAGTGTACAAGTATGCACGGTTACAAAAATTCGGTGGCGCATTACTCTTCTGTTGAGGAAATTCGCGTAACGTGCACTGTATGCTGACCCTCACGTACATGTAAAAAGTGAACTATACTTTAGGCTTTAGTGGTGTGTAACCACTCGCATTGTGGCTGCATTACCACCTCGGGTGTGCATTATTTTCATATAAAACATTTATTGATTATAGCTTGTGGGCTGAATGAGGAAATGAATCCACACAGATTATCAGAGCAGTAATGTGATCAGTAATTCTCTCTGTGAGACGTAATTTCACAAATAGCGACAAGTGATTCTCTCTCTTTCAAAATGGCTTCACATAATCACATTGCGTCTATACAAGCAAGCAGCGCGCTGCGATACAGGACCATCACTCGTGTTTCGGGTCAGAACTGTCCCTTGCCCAATCGGGCCAGAGTTGCTTCGTTACTAAAGTTTATCATTTGCACAACTTGCCATTTAAATCCATACAGAACTCGCGCACTCTGTGAGAGACGGTATTCCCAGATCGCACACTTACATAAAGTCGCCTGTCAAACTGCTCATGGCTTATAAACACACAAAATTATGTAAAAATGTGAGTGTCCTCGTAAACACAGTATGTTGAATCATGTGAACCACTATATTGGATCTGCGCTTCACTCTCAAAGTAACAGAAACCTAATAAACATGCTGTCTGTCATTGATGTTAATCAAACAAGAAATAGGAGGAAAAAAAAATTAGTACTGTGTGTCATAGAATAAAACGTGAAAGTGTCATGAGCTTATGTTCACCACAGACCTTGCAATATATGCAAGGAGTAACATGGCAATTAAAAAAATGCATTTAATGCATTTAATTAAATGTTTAATTATCATGAAAATAATGTGTAAAAAATAATACAATCCTAAAATGTTCTTAAAGATTAGTCCACTTTCAAATAAAAATATGATAATTTACTCACCCCTAGTGCTGTCAAAAGTACCGGTACTTCGGTACCAAGTCGGTACTGAAATTTTGAAAATGTGACGATACCAGCATTTCTGTAGTACCGGTAGTACCGAGAATCCGGGTATATTCGGTACCCACTGATAGGGCTGTCGGCAGTATTTACGTGAATATGACACGAGTGAAGCACAAAGCTTTGTTTACAGAAGAAATAATAGGTTAGCAATTAAATGTGACATCGCAGCCATGGAAACATTTTGGTTAATGCCGAATGAGAGAGGTGCGTGAGTCCATACATTTAAGCTTCGTATTCTGTTTTCCGAATCGTGATCTGGTCACCTGATTGTCAGAGAATTTAACAATATCCCATTAGTTATTCCACTGAACATCTGTTTCTTTTCCCAAATCTTCACTCACGCAGGGGATTATAAACGTTTCTTTCGTTCGCATTTAGGCCTATTATAGGCTATTAGCATTCTAGAAAAAACATCGTAGGACAGAAATCTTTTTGCTTGCACGTCAATTTCTCTTTAACGCAGTTTGTGCTCGTTATTAGACTTTATAAGGCGCGTCAAGTTTATTTGTATATATCGCGTTTCACACAGCCGGTGATTTTTACTTTCGTTTTCTCTGGCAGCGCTAAATCCAACATAGCCTGAATGTCCTGCCCCTGCGGAGAATAAAACTCGCTCTTCAGACCTTTTACAACAAGTGTCAGTTGTTTGTAACATCAGGAGATAACGAAAGTATTATTAAAGAGAAATGGTCTCTTTCCTGCTCGTGTCCCACATCCCTCTCAAAGCGCAAAGCAGTCTATATCAAAGTAATAACGGGACTTTGGCTATGACGCGTCTTTTTGTGGAAATAAATAACGAATGTTTTTTGAAATAATATTTAACTTTCTTATTTTTAGGTTACCATTATTTACCGATATTTATTTCATAGTTTTACAGGCTGTAGTGTGTTGTTTCACTGACGGAATAGCTAAAATAAACACGCACGTCTGTTACCCCTGTTGAAAAAACGAGCATATGCTGGTAAGGTAGGTTTTGAAGCTGGTATGCTGGTTTGAGCTGGTTTATGCTGGTCCAGGACCAGCTTAGGACCAGCATTTGACCAGCATACAGCTTCAAAACCTACCTTACCAGCATATGCTGTTTTTTTCAACAGTACACAATGGATGTTTGAGCATTTTTTTTTTTCTTTTTCAAAAGTTATTTAATTGAGGTAGCCTATATATACACACAAACATACACACTCCAAATCATATTTAATGTTTTTTTAAAATAGGCTATATAAAATAGTAAAATAGTTCCAATATATTTTGCTGTGGTACCGAAATTGGTACCGAGAACCGTAAAAGTTTCATGGTATCGGTACCGACTACTGGAATTTTGGTACCGTGACAACACTACTCACCCCTATGTCATCGAAAAGAAATTCTATTCTCCTTATAGTGGATTTCAGTTGGCCCCAAACGGTTAAACTTACGGAACGAACATGGTGCCAGTTCTGTTTTTTCCGTAAGTTGAATAGGGAAGGTGTAGGACATACAGCGTAAGCTTTTTGAAAAATACGGAAAGCGGAAGCACTTGCAAGGTGATCGTTTGTGTTTATAAAGCATATACATTTGTATTTTTTTTTTTCCGAAAATGAGCGATCGTTTTTCTAGATAAGACCCTTATTCCTCGTCTGGTATCGTTAAAAGCTCTTTGAAGCTGCACTGAAACTAATTTTGACCTTCAACCGTTTGGAGTCCATTGAAGTCCACTATAAGGAGAATAATCCTGGAATGTTTTCATCAAAAACCTTCATTTCTTTTCGACTGAAGAAAGAAAGACATGAACATCTTGGATGACATGGGGGTGAGTAAATTGTCTGGAAATTTTGATCCAGACGTTTCTTGACAGGTTTGTGATTTTCATAATAATTATCCTATTAATATGCTACATTTATGTTTTAGGTGAAACCAAATGAGTAGGAAAAACCAACCTAACAAGTCTGTTTCCCACAGGGAGTATATTTGTTTAGTTTGATGAATTACTGTGACACATGGGAAGATTTTGGATTGAAGTTGCTGAATCAGCATTTATTGTGGGTGGGAATCTAGATTCCCATGAGTCTACACACTTATCAGGGTCAGAGCGAGGTCACAATAAGGAATTTAAGAATTGGCTGTTTGAAGACTGGGGAGAGTCACAAAATATTAATTTAAATATAATAAAAATATATAAAGTAAATTTTAAGATTACAATTTTTATAGGTGGCCCAACCCTGTTATTGGCATTTTCATATATACATATCCTTTCTCTTTAATGGTTTCCCTGTAAAATATCTGAATTTTCTTTTTTTTCCTAGGACATTAAGGACATATTTACACCCACTATGGCCTGCATCACAACCATCATCACTAGAATCAAGTTTAGGAATAACCTAAATAAAGTGTTTAGATGCAACATGCAACATACACTGCTGTTCAAAAGTTTTGTGGTCAGCAAGATACTTTGTTCTACTACTTTTATTCAGCAAGAAAGCATTAAATTGATCTAAAGTTAAAAAGACATTTATAATGTTTAAAGAGTCATGAAACCCTAAACCAAATTTTCTGAGATTTTAACAGAGTTATGTGTGTTGAACAGCATAGAAGTCAGTGTTGCCATCCGTTAGCTTTGAATGTAGGAGAAAACTAGTTAATTTGAAAACTTTTTGCACTATTTTCAAACTTCCGGGTTTAAATTTGTCTTGTGTCAATGTCACAGAATGTGACGTTTTCTCGCACTATAGTACGGTGATCAGTGTCTCATAATTATTCATGAGACTGCATGTCCTTATCCTATGAGAAGACGCGTTGCTTAATTCATGACAGCATGCGTTGCTTTCCTCTGACAGGCACTTCAAACAGTGAGATTGCATACAATAAGCGAGAGATGCATTAATGGATCAAAAAAGATTTGATCCATTAAGAGTTTCTGTGTCACACAAGTTCTTTTGAATATCTCCGTCTTCGACACAAACGTGATTCATCCACACTGTGAGTGTAACCAGTCTTTACGGCTCTTTAAACGATGCAAAATAAAATGCAAAATTTATCAAAGATGCATTAGCGTGTTGTTCATATATGTATTCGATGCAGAGAACAAAATGCGAATGGCTGTGCGTTTATTTGTGCATTAAATTATAGCAAAAACCATCTTATGTTGGATGTAATGGTAATTTGCAGCGTGCATTTGTGGGAAGCTTTGATGCTTTTAATGAGAGCAAAATAAAACTGTCTGAATCAGAAGCCATTGCTGTGTTGTCAGTCTCCCCTCTGCAGATTAAAGGGTTAGTTCACCCAAAAATGACATTTCTGTCATTAATTACTCACCCTCATGTCGTTCCACAGCCCGTAAGACCTTTGTTCATCTTAGAAACACAAATTAAGGTATTTTTTGATGAAATCCAATGGCTCAGTGAGGCCCCCATTGCTAGCAAGATAAATAACACTTTCAATGCCCAGAAAGCTACTAAAAACATATTTAAAGCAGTTTATGTGACTGCAGTGGTTCAACCTTAATATTATGAAGAGACAAGAATAGTTTTTGTGCACCAAAAAAAACAAAAAACAAAATAACCACTTTATTCAACAATATCTTCATGAAGCTTCAAAGCTTTTACGAATCTATTGTTTTGAATCAGTGGTTCGGAGTGTGTATCAAACTGCCAAAGTCATGCCCCCCAGTGGTGAACCATTAAAATTTCGAAACACTTATGACGTAAAGAAGCCTCGTTTACTGAAATCACGTGACTTTGGCAGTTTGATACGCGCTCCGAACCACTGATTCGAAACAAAAGATTCATAAAGCTTCATGAAGCAGTGTTTTGAAATCGCCCATCACTAGATATTGTTTTTTTGGCGCACAAAAAGTATTCTTGTCACTTCATAACATTACATTTGAATCACTGTAGTCACATGAACTGCTTTAAATATGTTTTAAATACATTTCTGGGCATCTGAAAGTGTGAATTATCTTGCTGTCAATGGAGGCCTCACTGAGCCATCAGATTTTATTAAAAATATCTTCATTTGTGTTCTAAAGATGAAAGAAAGTCTTACGGGTGTGAAACGACATGAGGGTGAGTAATTAATGACAGAATTT
The DNA here is from genome assembly GCF_018812025.1 of Megalobrama amblycephala. Taxonomy (NCBI): domain Eukaryota; kingdom Metazoa; phylum Chordata; class Actinopteri; order Cypriniformes; family Xenocyprididae; genus Megalobrama; species Megalobrama amblycephala. Next base: position 3,831,220 of record NC_063047.1, read on the forward strand.
TCATTTTTGGGTGAACTAATCCTTTGACCGTGCCCACTTCTGTAGCATTTTTTTCAAAAGTGTGGTGAGAACCGACTGCTGCAGAAACAGGGTGTTTTGTAACTCTTTAAAAGATTTGCATTTCAAATAAATGCTGTTCTTTTGAACTTTGTATGAAAATTGTATCACAGTTTCCACAAAAATATGAAGCAGCACAACTGTTTTCAACATTGATAATAATAAGAAATGTTTCTTAAGCAAATCAGCATATCAGAATGATTTCTGAAGGATCATGTGACACTGAAGACTGGAGTAATAATGCTGGTTTATGGAATAAATTACATTTTAAAATATATTCAAATAGAAAATAAATTGCAATAATATTTCATAATATTACTGTTTTTACTGTATTTTTCATAAAATAAATGCAAGTTTGGTGAACAGAAGAAACTTATGTCTGCTCCCCCGTTGTGTTTCAGATATCGTCGTGACGTACGAGCAGCTGAAGGACATGATGTCTGCTGGAAGCGTCCAGCTCTTCGATGTACGTGAACCGGATGAGCTGGAAGCAGGATTTATTCCAGGAGCCACCAACATTCCATGTACGTCAGCACTGCACACAGTTCAGTTCAGCTCTGCACAAACACACACAGACTTTATAAGTGACGGTACTTTTGTTGATGTAGTGGGAGACGTGGAGCAGGCCCTCAGACTGAGCCCGGATCAGTTCAGAGAGCGTTACGGCGTCACAAAGCCTCACAGAGACGACCCTGACTTTGTGCTGTACTGCCAGAGAGGGATACGCAGCCTCACTGCACTGGAGACCACAAGAGCTCTGGGATACACAAGGTACGGACACACACCTTTTTAACTTTTATTGAATCTTTTGAATTTTTAGAAAAAAAAAAAAAAAGTTTGCAAATATGCTTTTTGTCGAGTAACATATTTGATACATCAGACTTTTATGGCTCAGTGTTGAGCCACATCTAGGGAAAAGAGTGCAACATGAAAGCTTTCATAGATGGTGAAATTGCAAAACAATATTGAGTTTATTGCCTTAAATTGGGATCTAAGTTCAGGAGCTGACAGAGCCAAATGCTCTTATCCCTCTTTCCTAAATCTAATCAAAAAGAAAATACAGTACACTAACCTAACTGCCTTAGTGATGGGAGAAACAAAGCTTTTCGAAACTTTGAATCAATTGAACCAATTGATTCACATAATGATTCACTGTTTTGAAGCGCTCGAAACGCCACACGTTGGTGACCTCTGCTGGTCAGAACAGTGTAAATGCAGCAAAAACTCAGCTCAAACATGCAATAACAACAAAAAACACCTTTTTAGGCTACAAAACAATTGCAAATGTTTTATTGAAGGTGTAATCTATTCAGTAATCATCATGTACCAATACATATGAAGTGTCTTTAAAATATGTTATTTTTTTTACTTGTAGGGCTTGTTTTATGGAGAGTTTGGTTAATCAAACCAAGAGACCTTTATATGCAACTCTTCCTTTTTATTATACAAATGTGCCATTAAATGTATACAATTTTATGAAAATAATTTGAGACCATACAGAGTTCACAGAGATCAATCGCCCTCTAGCGGCAAACCATTGAAATTTCAAAACAGTATGATGTAAGAAGCCTAGATCACTGGAATCACAGTTTTTGATACATGTTCACTGATTCAACACAGGTTTCGAAGCTTCACAAAGCATGCTTTGAAAGCATAAACTCCTAGCTGAAAACAGAGATCAAAAAGTTCACAATAAACCAAAATGGAATCTGACTCCTTAATTTCCCAATCCTCAATATTGACAATATATTTACAAAACTACTTACAAAGTTAAGTGAACAATAATTAATGACATAATTTTCATTTTGGGGTGAACTAACCCTTTAACTCAAACAAACTCTGCACTCCAATCCAATTCTCTCTGCTCAAAAAACAGGATGTCTCTACAGGAAATGATGATGTGCTTTTTAAAGTAGTGTGCACCAATCAGGACATAGCATCAATCAGCCTGCAGGAGCCAAACAGATGACGTTCCTGGACAGACACAGACACTCCCAAAACAACAGAGATATAACAAAACACATAAGCTTAGGGTTGTAACACTCTGATATAGTGAGAATATGGATCTCACACTCAAGGAGGAAAAAACACCTCAGTTTTACAATTGATGCAATTTTGTGCAGATGCTGATATTTATATGGCCAAAAAGTAAAATGAGATTCTGATGCTTGTAATGTAAATCAATGAGATATTTATAACAGTATAGCAGATACTTACATAAAATGATATAAATATCAGTCGTCACTCTATATCTGCCAATAATGTGTCTAAATAAGATGATATGTAAATGCTTATAGTTTTAAGATCAAAGCTCTGTAGTTTTAAAACATATAATGCAATGCAATACACTGATGATTGAAATTAACAAATAAACGCTCCTCAAATGCCTAATGATCATATTTGATACTCAGATTTGAACATGATTTTTTTCTTTAAAATGATGTATGGATAATCAAGTAAACCTAAACTGCTTCAGTCCAGTAAGTGTTCACCTTGAAATATTACTGACAATATCAAAGTTATTCATACGGAAGAGGATTAGGGCCAAGCAATAATAAAAATATAAAACCATCTCGAGATTAAAGTTGTTAAATTTCGAGAAAAAAGTCTAAATAAAATGTTGAGAATAAAGTCATTAAGATTATGAGAACAAATTCGTAATTTAAATTTTTTTTATCATAATTTAATGACTTTATTGTCAACATTTTATCTCGACTTTTTTCTCGAAATGTAACAACATTTTTCTCATAATTTAACAAATTTGTTCTCGTAATTTAATGACTTTTTTCTCGTAATTTAATGAGTTTATTCTCAACATTTTATCTCGACCTTTTTCTCGAAATTTAACAACTTTAATCTCGAGATGGTTTTATTTTTTTATTATTGCTTGGCCCTAATCCTCTTCCATATATTCATATGTTTGATTTATAAAAACAAAATATAAAAAGTCTATCAGTCAGACGACAGAAGGCATGATGTAGCGGATTTTGTTTGTGCAACAGGTTTTTCAGCAAAGTTTTGATCATGTTGATCATTTAAGCCTTAGAAATGTGCATATCAAATATGATATTATGATCAATTTAAGAGAATTTCCCTCTATGAATTTTTATATTGCATGAAAAAACAGTCATATAACTGATACCACTCATGATAAAAATCCCAAAGAGAAAAAGCAAAGGAAAAATAAATGCTGACATGTCGATGCATGTTTTTGCATGTAGAAATGTTTGTATGAATATAATGCATTTAAACAATTATGATTTATGTTTGCTTTTCTTCATTTAATCATCAGGGAATTTAAATAAATGTCAGACCTGGAAATGAATAAAATCATTGTATTATCTATATAGTCAATTATGCTTTGCTCTAAATTGTTTAACTGGCTAGAAAAAGCTCTATAAATATTGCTATTAAATGATTTTTTTATGATTTAAATTATCATATGGTAATCACAAAAACCTAGATAAGTCATGATAATTTGTTTGATTCATCCTCACTCACTCACAAACAACAAAAGTCAGACATCAGTGTGTCTGTTTGTCTCTCAGGGCCCGTCATTATGCTGGAGGATTCAACGAGTGGCTTAAGCAGGAGGATCTGTGAGCAGAAAGAGTCGAGCATCAAACAGAGGAATGAAGCTTATTTCCGCTCTGTGAAGGACCTAGAAGAATATGACTGAATTTATATGGCATTTGACTGTTAAAATGACAGCACAGACCAAAAATGTAGTATTTATAAAATCCCACAGATGTGTCTATATATTTTGCAAAGATTCAATAAATATTGCATCATTTATGATAAAGTTTGTTTGTTTTTATGCCATATGATTGTCACCATCGACCCAGCCACACATAAGATGTTTTATCGCACATGAATGTTTTCCCAACTAACTGAAACTGACAATCAGACTCTGAATTCATGCATCATTATTTAAATTATAGTATTTAAAATAAATGTGCAAGACAATATGTTTTAAATGTTGTGAGAATTAGTGACAAGCTGGAGTTTTCATATCAGCTATCCACACACCCGATCATCAACAAAACACCTTAAATATTTCAGCACTTTTTCAAGAAAACCCAAAGCTTTTGAGACAATAAATGTCCCACATGATCTGATCATCACCTTCTTAAGAGTGCCAATAGGTTTGACTTGGAAAATGGATTTCAAACTGACAATTCGGAATAGTGAGGAATAATTGTGTTTAGTTATTTCACCAATATTTTTTAGTAAAGTGAAGTAAATATGGTGTTGTTCACATCTTCACATAAAAACACTGACACAGGCACTGAGGGTTTGAAGATTGAGTTTAATATTGAGGAATGAAACAGTTTTCTGAGTGGATGTTTATTAGTTTATTAGTTTAGATAGCAGAAAACATTAAAAGAACTGACTTCAAGTAAAAAGTAAAATGGAGTTCTCTTAAAAAATGACAACAATGACACATTTCACAGCACCAAAATAGATCATTTTCTGTTTCTTACCTTTCTTACATTGGTGCAGTCATTGTGCTGGTGATCAAATAATCAGGCAGTGACTCCCAGATATATTCTGATTCAAAATCCCCAGAGTTTAATCAGCTCTGCTTAGAGTACATATGGCCCCTCTCTAAATAGTGTTAAAGTGACACTGAAGCAGAGTAAAAGTTAATGATATAATTAAGCGATTAATTAAGTGATGATTGAGCATTACTGATGAACACCTGCTGTTAACAAGCAGAATCACTGAAGAAAAGAGAAACAGAAGAACTACAACTGACATTAACTCTGTTTAACTTGTTTCTCTTTTCTTCAGTGATTCTGCTTGTTAACAGCAGGTGTTCATCAGTAATGCTCAATCATCACTTAATTAATCGCTTAATTATCTCAATGTTTACTCTGCTTCAGTGTCACTTTAAAGGGTTAGTTCACCCAAAAATGAAAATTCTGTCATTTATTTCTCACCCTCATGTCGTTTCACACCCGTAAGACCTTCGTTAATCTTCGGAACACAAATTAAGATATTTTAGTTGAAATCCGATGGCTCCGTGAGGCCTCCATAGGGAGCAATGTCACTTCCTCTGTCAAGATCCATAAAGGTACTAAAAACATATTTAAATCAGTTCATGTGAGTACAGTGGCTCAATATTAATATTATAAAGCGATGAGAATACTTTTGGTGCGGCAAAAAAACAAAATAACGCCTTATTTAGTGATGACCGATTTCAAAACACTGCTTCAGGAAGCATCGGAGCATTGTGAATCTGTGTGTCGAATCTGCAGTTCGGAGCGCCAAAGTCACGTGATTTCAGCAGTTTGGCGGTTTGACCCGCGATCCGATTCATGATTCGATACACTGATTCATTTATGCTCCGAATCTTCTAGATGGAAAAAGGCTGGTGAGAGCAAATTTCGCAATCTTTTTTTAGGCATATTCACTTTGTTGATAAATAAATGCAAAAATTGGATGAAAACGTTAAACTTCATTGTTTTGGAAATAATCCATTTTAGTTGCAATTTTAGGATTGTGCACTAATATTTTCAGCTCTATTTGTTTGCACATTGTCTTAAGGACGCACCCACAATAGGGGAAATATCATGAATGTTCATGTAGCTACATCCACTGGAAGAGTTTTTTACTGGAACTGAATATTACACAAGACCCCCAAAATGAAACTCCACCTATTCATTCAGCCCTTTGATGTAATGGAATTCCAATGACGACTCATGTCATGCATTTTGGGAGCATAAATAGTGGATCAGAATCAATCTCTGAGACAGACTGCCTGATAATACAGTTTATTTCATCCAGGATTTGATCACCAGCACAATGACTGGAGTGTGTGGTGTTGGAAGATGGACCACAGAGGAGGCTATTATTCCAGAGGAGGAGAAGATCTGCCATGAGGTAGGAGACTGAAAATCACTCATATAAAAGAAGTTTTTGTTAAAACAGTAAAATAATCTTGGTGCTGTAAAATGTGTTGGGGAAATTATTTGTTGTCATTTTTAAAAGAACTCTTTTACTTTTCACTTAATGTCACAATACTTTTTACATAAGTTTTCTGATATCTGAATGATTGACGTGACTCTCTAGAGACTAATACATTCACTCTTATTAAAATAATAATAATGTAGATGAATATAAAATGTGGATTTGTTTATTCAGGTGAAGTCAGGCATAGAGGAGAAGGCTGGAGCCACTTTTGAGACTTACATTCCTTTAAGCTTTAGGACTCAGATTGTGTCTGGAACAAACCATCTGGTCAAGGTAACTGAGTGTTTTGTTTTGTTTTTATTTTTATGGATCTTTGATCTTTTTCCGTCCTCTCCGAAAAGTGAAATGCATCAAGTCACTGTACAAAGTTTCTCTGCATTTGTAGCCTAAAAGAGAAAACTTTTCTTAACTCTGTAGAGCTGCTGGACACACAAATCTAGTCAGCAACGGTCACTGTAGCAGAACTCACAGAAATTTGCTTGCTGTCATGAAAAACTGAATGTGTTTAGTTTGTTATCAAATGTGAACAGGGTTTTATATGGAAGAGATCACTTATAAATCTGTGTGGATTTCTCTCTCTCTCTCTCTATCTCTCTCTCTCTCTCAGGTGTATGTTGGTGTGGGTGTGTGCGTTCATGCGATGATAACTCAAGTTTTCCCCGTTAATGAAGGGAAATTGACTGTGACTGGAGTCCAGCACCCTAAAGCCGCCTGTGAACCTCTGATCCCATTTGGTCACTAACCACATACAGAAAACAGTCTGTCTTCTCTAATAACAGACACACACAATGATCTGCCATACTGTACAGAGGAACTATTGAAAACTGTTTCATTCCTCAATATTAAACTCAATCTTCAAACCCTCAGAGCCTGTGTCAGTGTGTTTATGTGAACAACACCAAATTCACTTCACTTTACTAAAACAGTTTTATGCTGAAGTAATAAACATAAAGGCATAAAAAAATCCTCATTCCAAATGTTTAAAAACAAAAAAGTAAAATAATGTAAAATGACATTCATTTTTCTAATTTTAAGATTTAATTGACTGTCTGCATGTCTTTTATAAAGGGAAAACATATGTGAATGAAGACTAGTGGAGACTAGTGATTCCCAAACAGGTGTGGAAAGATTTTGATGCTGCTTTCTTAAAACTTAAAAAAAAAAAGAAAAGTGTATTTACTTGTGTGACTTTAATGATAATTCTACATGATATATAAAATGAGAACACAGGAAAATGAGGTTTGGTGTTGATAAAGGAAACTTGTGCCTTACTGATGGGGCTGTGGAGGCTGGGCATTTGGAGGCATTTGTGTTATGAAAGTAGATTATAATTTTGAGGAGCATTCATGTTCACTTCTCTCAGCACAGTGCAGTTTTACTTCAGCGATTCACTAAGATGTGATGTGCATATCAATACTTATAACTTAAAGGGATATCATTATTTGCTGAAAATATTTTACACATGGGGAAATCCAATTGTTTAGTCAATAATTCAAGAAGGTCCATATTTTAAAGCTCTTTCTAACTTGTACTCAGCCTTAAAAGTAACATATTTCTTGTAATTGTTTAACTATAGCATTTGTCACAATAAGGATGAAGTAAGACCATTGATGGCTCATTTTTTCTTTCTTTCTTTTTTTATCTGTAGCATTTGTTGTGAAAAATAGCAACATAGCTACAACATGTCACAATTGTAATATTAATCTTTAGTGAAAATCTATCCCCAGATTATCTATTATAAATTGTACAACTAGTCTAAATTTACCACAATAAATACAATATTAAATGTGGTCATTATGAGTTAAAAAGCTTGCAGGATGATGTTTTCAATTTAAGTGGCTTTAGATCATGTTAGACTTTCTCCGTAGCGTTTTACTACATTCTCAATAGAATTCAAATGGGTCGCACATTTTATCATCAGCGCCGCACAAAATGGCTCATGCAAATCTTAAAGGATTAGTTCACTTTCAAATTAAAATTTCCTGATAATTTACTCACCCCCATGTCATCCAAGATGTCCATGTCTTTCTTTCTTCAGTCAAAAAGAAATGAAGGTTTTTGATGAAAACATTCCAGGATTTTTCTCCATATAGTGGACTTCAATGGCCTCCAAACGGTTGAAGGTCAAAATTACAGTTTCAGTGCTGCTTCAAAGTTTGAACTAAATTGTCATATACAATATGCTAGTGCAACTATATAACAATTAGTTCAAACGTTGACCTGTGGAGGGCAGTAATACACTTAGCAGTGTCTACACTGCCGGAATTCTAATAAGAAGAAGAAGAAGCAGAAGAAGAGAGCTATAGTTCAAGATGTAATTTATGGTTAAAACGTATATAATTTTTTAACATTTTTAGAAAATGAGCGATAGTTTCTCTAGATAAGACCCCTATTCCTCGTCTGGGATTGTGTAAAACGCTTTGAATCTGCAATGAAACTGTAATTTTGACCTTCAACTGTTTGGAGGCCAATTGAAGTCCACTATATGGAGAAAAATCCTGGAATGTTTTCATCAAAAACCTTAATTTCTTTTCGACTGAAGAAATAAAGTTTTAATTTGAAAGTGAACTAATCCTTTAACACTGTTGGAGCGCGCTGGTGAACACGCTTACAGTGATTTGCGCACCCTTATGCAAATGAAATAATTGGGCTTCAGTCAAAGACAGTCATACTGCGCAGACAAGTGATCCATTCAGTTCATACAGCTTATAAAAGATCAGAATGCGTGATGTACAATTAATTAATGCTTCAATGTTTCGGTGTGGGGCGGGCACTCGGAGCACCGGTGTCCTCACAAACCTGGCTGCGTCAGAAAACTGGAAAATACTGCCTTCTGAGGACACATTTCAAGGTAGTAAGGCATCAAGGCACGTCCGAATCCAATGTTAGCTTCACTTCCTGTCTCATGAGATACCTTCCTCAGATCGATTTTTGAAGGAAGCATAGATGTATCCTTATCTGCCTTTGATATCCACAATCCTGTGCTTTCCATTCTGTGACAGTTGAGCTAGAAAAATAAAGATGGTGTCCAAAAGTTGTGTTTGCTGCTCAGTTTGTGTGTAAATGTACGATTTTGACCAACATATTTCAATTTTGATATCATTTCTATCGAGAAATTACTACTGTAATAATTAAATATTTGTTTAGTTCTCACCAAAGCTCGCGCTATTTTGCTGTAGATCATTAAACTGTATGTTCATTTGTGCACTCAATACTTGGTCGGCAGCACATATTACAGCATCAGTGAAGTGTGGCATGGAAGTGATCAGCCTGTGGCACTTCTGAGGCACTATTGAGCCTTCAGATCATCTGTATATTGTTGGATCAACTGTTTCTCATCTTTCTCTTGAAAATATCCCATAGATTCAGGTCAGGCATGTTGGCTGGCCAATAAAGCACAGTAATATCATGGTCAGCAAACCACTTGGAAGTGGTTTTTGCACTGTGGGGAGGTGCTAAAGTCCTGCTGGAAAAGGAAATCAGCATCTCCATGAAGCTTGTCAGCAGATGGAAGCATAAAGTGCTCCAAAATCTCCTGGAAGATGGCTGCATTGACTTTGCACTTGATAAAACACAATGGACCAACACCAGCAGACGTCATGGCCCCCAAATCATTACTAACTTCAGAAACTTCACACTAGACTTCAAGCAGCTTGGATTCTGTGCCTCTCCAGTCTTCCTTCAGACTCTGGGACCATGATTTGACCAACATGAAATGCAAAATTTACTTTTATCTGAAAAGAGGACTTTCGACCACTGTTCACTGTCCAGTTCTTTGTCTCCTTAGCCCAGGTAAGATGCTTCTGACGTTGTTTCTGTTTCAGAAGTGGCTTGGTAGTCCTTTTCCTGAAGATGTCCGAGTGTGGTGACTCTTGATGCGCTGACTCCGGCTTCATTCTACTCATTGTGAAGCTCTCCCAAGTGTTTTAATCGGCTTTACTTGACAGTATTCTCAAGCTTGCGGTCATCCCTGTTGCTTGTGCACCTTTGCCTACCCAATTTCTTCCTTCTAGTCAACTTTGCATTTAATATGCTTTGATACATCACTCTGTAAACAGCCACCCCATTCACTAATGACCTTCTGTCACTTACTATCTTTGTGGAGGGTGTCAATTATTGTCTCCTGGACCATTGCCAAGTCAGCAGTCTTCCCCATTAGCAGGGATGTGCACAGACATTTTGGGAGGCAGGGGCTCAAATGGAAAAAAGGGCACTTCTCATAATTATTTATTTAAAAAAATAAACCCTTAAATATATTAAGACAACTCTGAATTCCCTTCCAATAATCCAATTGTTTTATACTCCACAGATTTCTACAAAATAATTAGTTCACATATAGAGACCATGGTCTTTAGTATTCACTAGGTTTATCACAAGAGAAGTCAACAACAACTATTTTCAAGCTATATATTTAGAATAAATTACTGCACCTAGGAGAGGGACATAGTTTCACTAATAATTGTTTAAATCAATAAATCATTTTAATTTTTTTTTTTGGTGTTATTGGAATACTTCTTTCATGAAGTGGACAATTTTAAGATTGTGGTCCATTTTTGCTGCCATGTCTTTTACTCTAATGGAAAGAAAACTCAACCCTAACCCTACACATTTAGATGGTATTTGTTTTAAGCCTACTACCCTCCATCTGTTTGCATCTGTAGATTTATTCTAAATTAACCAAAACAAGCTAATCTGCATATTTAAACACATCAATAATTTGTTTTCCTGAACTGTTAAAGGTGCCCTAGAATTAAAATTAAAAATTGAATTTATCTTGGCATAGTTGAATAATAAGAGTTCAGTACATGGAAATGACATAAAGTGAGTCTCAAACTCCATTGTTTCCTCCTTCTTATATAAATCTCATTTGTTTAAAAGACCTCCGAAGGCGAATCTCAACATAACAGGCGAATCTCAACATAACACCAACTGTTACGTAACAGTCGGGGTGTACGCCCCCAATATTTGCATATGCCAGCCCATGTTCCCAACATTATGAAAGGCATTAGACAAGGGCAGGCATTAACGTCTGGAGCAGCACAGCCGAATCATCAGACTAGGTAAGCAAGCAAGAACAATAGCGAAAAATGGCAGATGGAGCAATAATAACTGACATGATCCATGATTACATGATATTTTTAGTGATATTTGTAAATTGTCTTTCTAAATGTTTCGTTAGCATGTTGCTAATGTACTGTTAAATGTGGTTAAAGTTACCATTGTTTCTTACTGTATTCACAGAGACAAGAGCCGTCGCTATTTTCTTTTTTAAACACTTGCAGTCTGTATAATTCATAAACACTCACTGCAGTCTGTATAATTCAGTCTGTATAATTCATAAACTTCATTCTTTATAAATCTCTCCAACAATGTAGCATTAGCCGTTAGACACGGATCACAGCCTCAAATTCATTCAGAATCAAATGTAAACATCCAAATAAATACAATACTCACATAATCCGACACATACATGCAGCATGCATGACGATCACTTTGTAAAGATCCATTTGAGGGTTATATTAGCTGTGTAAACTTTGTTTATGCACTGTTTAAGGCAAGCGCGAGCTCCGTGGGCGGAGAGCACGAGAATTAAAGGGGCCGCGCAGCATAAATCGGCTCATATTTAATGATGCCCCAAAATAGGCAGTTAAAAAAATGAATTAAAAAAAATCTATGGGGTATTTTGAGCTGAAACTTCACAGACACATTCAGGGGACACCTTAGACTTATGTTACATCTTGTTAAAAAAACGTTCAATGGCACCTTTAATGCTTAATGCATTATATATTATAACAAATGCCTGCAGAGGGCGTTTGATTTTTTTGAAAAAGCGTGCTGATTTTTGTTGTTAGACAGCACAGCACAATCAAATCCACGATCAAAGCCAACCATGATTAAAAATATATTATTAGTTAAATAATAATATTCGGCCACTTCTTTGTGATGAAATGCTACAGCCACTGTAATTTCTTCAACAAGAATATGTGGACATCAAACATGCAAAGACAGAGCGAGGGTTTAAACTTTTATTGATGTATTATCATGTGTAAGCATAGATTTAAGAATAGCATTATGTAGCTAATGCTGTATTATGATTTTTAAATAGATTTAATAAACCATGCATCCTTAGAAAACTGTCTAATAATGTGGTTCATGGATGTGCGTCCATGGAATGCTCCTCTTCTGGTATTGACAGCCCTACAGATCTCTTCACCATGGTTCAAAACGCAATGCATAGCACAGTAAAATAATTGAAATTATAATATAACATAAATTAGTATCAAATCAGGCAGATGTGTTGATGGTGGTCAAACTATTAATGCAGCATTATATGTATAAATAACCCTTAAATAGCCAAAACTTTCAGGTTTGTGAACATAGGCTAGCCTACCTGAAAGAAATCAACGGGATGCATCCATCATGAATGGCGCGTTGCGGAGTGAGGGCATCTGAACTCGAATTCAGTAAATATATTTGTTTGACAGGGAAGCTGTGCGCAAACAGGAATATATATTAATTTATAAAAAAAAAGAAAAAAAAAGCACCCTAGAAAAAAGGGCAATTTAACCACCAATTTCAAGGTCCAGAAAGGTACTAAAGTCATTGTTAAAATAATCAATGAGACTGCAGCGGTTCAACCTTAATGTTATGAAGCGACAAGACTTCAACAATATCTCCTCTTCTGTGTCATTCTTATACTCTGTTTAGGCTACGTTCAGCGCTTCCAGGTTCAGTATTGGCTGGCTCCTGCATCAGCATTTCACGTAAACAGTGTCAGCCTACAGAGCCACGGTTCTGATGTAGAACCTGGAGTGCTGGACGTAAACAGCGAAGGAGAATGGCACAGAAGAGAAGATATGGTTGAATAAAGTCATTTTTTTGTTTTGTTTTTGCACACAAAAAGTATTCTCATCCTTTAATAACATTAAAGGCCCCGGTAATGAAATTGATGAACGAACTAATGTGACGTCATTTCGAACAAAATCAGGCCAAAACGAAGTTCGTTTTGTGTTCGTTTTGGAAGTTCGAAACTGCTTGCCAAAGCGAACTTTCAGGAAAAGTTCGCTCCAGCTGCAAAACACCTTCGTACTACCATTGGTCAGTGACGATAACGTAATAGGAGGTGTGCGCCATAAATGCTTGCTGTTTTCTCATTTTTGTTGTGTTTAATTTGTTACTGAGAAGAAAGTGCACGGCACATATTTACATATTCATATAACTGTCATACTCAGCAGTGTGGGTGGCGTCAGATGTTCGATTACAGTATATTGCTTCATTTTACCCCTAAACGAAGAATGAAAAAGAACTTTGTTTGAAGTATACCAGGGCCTTAAGGTTGAACCACTGCAGTCACGTTAATTATTTAACGATGTCTTTAGTACCTTTCTGGACCTTGAAAGTGATGATTAAATTGTGGTCATGGAGGAGTCATATCGGATTTCATCAAAAACATCTTAATTTGAGTTCTGAAGATGAACGAAGGTCTAACGGATTTGGAACGACATGAGGGTGAGTAATTAATGACAGAATTTTAATTTTTGGGTGAACTAACCCTTTTAAGAAAGCAGCATCAAAATCTTTCCACTAGTCTTGAAGAACTAATATTAAATGTGTAGTTCATCCAAAAATGAAAACTCTGTCATCATTTACTCACCCGTTAGAAACCAGTATGACTTCTTCTGTGGAACACAAAAGAAGATATTCTGAGCAGATCAGACATTGTATGCCTGAGTTACAACAGCTTCCTCTTTCATGGTGAAACATCAGACTTTGTCAGGCCACCCCGGACACACCCTTCAACGAAGGGTTTTGCAAGATATTTGCAATTTAACATCACAAAGGCCTTTAGATTAGATGGACCAGACAAAAGTTTTGCAGAGAAAATTCAAAATATCTCACTTCCTGTAGGGTTTACAGATTTTGTACGCGGGGCTTTTTTGTAGGTATTGGGCTGTTAGATCTGTCTAGCGAATTTTATACCTGTATGTGAGATGTAGCGCAAAAGGCGCTTAATTTAACTTTTGTAGGTGGTGCTATTGAGACATTTTGACACACCTAATTCTGAAACCCATATCAGATGTAAATTTTCATCACTTCTGATGTGTGGGCAAAATTTCATGAGTTTTCAAGCATGTTCAGGCCCTCAAAAATGACTGAGCAATTACAATAGGGTCCTCACACCATCGGTGCAACAAAAGGTGATATTCTGAAGAACAAAAGAAGATAAACTGAAGAACATTGGGAACTGAATATTGGTGCCTGAATTCCCTTGTATGTACAAAAACATAATTGAACACAAAATATGTTCCACAGAAGAATGACTCATGCAACTTTGAAACAACACGAGGGCGACAGAATTATTTTTGAATGAACTATCCCTTTAAAATGGACCCACAAAAAGCATAATGTTTTTCTTTATTGTATTTTGTTAGTGAAACACAGAACAATGTTTAACAGTTTTGAGAATCTGAGATAAAGAACTGCTACTAATAATAAACACACACACACACACACACACTCACACACACACGTATCTGTGGCACATTCCCTTCAAAAATAAAACTAATCCACTGCGTTCAGCGGCTCAGATGTAGGTAAATGAAGACTGTTATGTTCACTATTACATCCAACAACAAAACATCTCAATTACTTACCAGACATTGTTGATGCTACAGTGCTTGAGCGCGGAGAAAATGGCGGACAGCGAACAACTTGCTGAGGGCGGAAACTATGTCACCTTTATATATATATATATATATATATATATATAATGCAGATTGTGTCAAAGCAGCTTTACAGTGATAACTGGTATAAAATTTTGGCTGCACAGCAGCTCTTAAAGAAAATGGTGTTGGTATCCATCTTAAGTAAATTCAGTATTGATTCATTCTGATTTAAGAAACAATAGTTATTAATTTAATTTATCTATATCAGCACTGGAGTAAACAGTGATGTCATCATCCAGCTCAGTTCAGTTCGCATACAATGGTGTCAATGCAGGCAGATCAAAACATTGCTGAATATAAAATGACAGTGGTGATACAGTACTGTCAGTCAGGGGTTGTGGGCGGGGCCTGTGACGCTTATGTGACGTAACATTAGCACCATGGCTGAAAACAAGTCGTTGGGAGACACTGCATATGATTTATAGGGATTAAAACAAAAAAGGAGTGGGTGGATTTTTATCACTATAGGGTGGTTGTGTACACACACTGCCAACACACATTTATGTTCAAACACCATGTAAAAGTGAACACTTTAGGAGTGCACTGATGAACGCGCTTACGGTGATTCATGCGCCACTTATGCAAATTAAACAATTAGGCTTCAGTCAAAGACAGTCACACTGCGCAGACAATCGATTCGTTCAGTTCGTATAGCTTATAAAGGCTCCGAACGCGCAATGTATGCATGCAATTTATTCATAGTCTGATTCTTTGTTTCTGTGTGAGCGCTCAGAGCACCAGTGTCCTGACATCTCATCCTACCTTCAGATTGTCCCACCCGGACTTACTGCGCGTGTGCACATCAATATTCCATAATTTCTGTCATTATACTTGCATGTTGACTACACCACTAGCCGTTGTAAAACATTTTCTTAGCTGTTTTACCTGATTGATTTTAGATAAATAAGCAGCCCCATCAGTAAGGCTCAAGTTTCCTTGATCAACACCAAACCTCACATTTTCCTGTTTTCTCATTTTATATATCATGTAGAATTATCATTGAAGTCACACAAGTAAATGCACATTTTTTAAAGCTTTAATAAAGCAACATCAAAATCTTTCCACACCTGTTTGGGAATCATTAGTCTCCATTCACGTATTTTTTCCTTGTAAAAAAAAGTCATGCAGACAATCAATTAAATATTAAAATTTAGAAAAATGACATTCATTTTACATTATTTTATATTACTTTTTGTTTTTAAAGATTTGGAATGAGGCTTTTTAAAAATGTTTTTTATGTTTGTTATTTCAGCATAAAACTATTTTAGTGAAGTGAATTTGGTGTTCTTCAGATCTTCAGATAAACACACTGACTGAGGGTTTGAAGATTGAGTTTAATATTGAGGAATGAAACAGTTTTCAATATTTCCTCTATACAGTATGGCAGATTGTGTGTGTCTGTTATTAGAGAAGACAGACTGTTTTCTGCATGTGGTTAGTGACCAAATGGGATCAGAGGTTCACTGGGGGTTTTAGGGTGCTGGACTCCATTCACAGTCAATTCCTCTCCATTGCAGGGGAGAGCCTGAGATATCATTGCATGAACGCACTTATCCACTCCAACGTACACCTGAGAGAGAGAGAGAGAGAGAGAAATCCACACAGATTTATAAGTGATCTCCTCCATATAAAACCCTGTTCACACTGATAGCAAACTAAACACATTCAGTTTTTCATGACAGCAAGCAAATTTCTGTGAGTTCTGCTACAGTGACCGTTGCTGACTAGATTTGTGTGTCCAGCAGCTCTACAGAGTTGAGAAAAGTTTTCTCTTATACAGATGCAGAGAAACTTTATACAGTGACATGATGCATTTTACCTTTCAGAGAGGACTGGAAAATGACTGGACACATGATCACACCCGTTTAGGACACACTGCCATCGTTGGCTTGTTGATATTAGAAACATACAAATTGTGCCTTGGAAGAGTTTCAGTGATGAATTCACAAGCTCAAAATCCATAAAAAACAAAAACAAAACACACTCTTACCTTCACCAGATAGTCTTTCCCTGACACAATACGAGAAGCAAAGCTTAAAGGAATGTAAGCCTCAAAATTAGCTCCAACCATCTTCTCTATGTCTGACTTCACCTGAATAAACAAATGCACATTTTATATTCATCTATATTATTGTTATTTTATTTGAATCTATTAGTCTCTAGGGAGTTACATCTATCACTCAGATATCAGAAAACTTGCGTAAAAAGTATTGTGACAGTAAGTGAAAAGTAAAACAGTTCTTTTAAAAATGACAACAAATAATTTCCCCAACACATTTTACAGCACCAAGATTATTTTACTGTTTTAACAAAAACTGAATTTACTACATTTCTGTCTCCTACCTCACAGCAGATCTTCTCCACTTCTGGAGTGACAGGTTTCACAGTGGTCCATCTTCCAACACCACAGCCTCCAAACATTGTGCTGGTGATCAAAGCCTGGATGAAATAAACTGTATTATCAGGCAGTTTGTCTCACAGATTGATTCTGATCTACTATTTATGCTCCCAATATCACGTGACATGAGTCGTTATTGGAATACCATGTAATCACATCAAAGGGGCAGAGTTTCAATTTGAAGGTGTTGTGTAATATTCAGTACAATTGAAAAGCTGTTGCAATGGGAATAAAACAATTTTTATTAACATGTCATGTTTTTTTTTTTTTTGTAGTCTTCCTAATAAAAGACTATTTAGATCAATACTTGATCATCAAGCAATATTCCTAAAACGTGTGCTGTTGTATTATTTTTCTGATTAACTTTATTCGATTTTAAAGAACAGACAAAATTAGAAAAATGAGGACTAATTCTGTGATGTGCCACAACATTTATTTGTTAAAGCCCTTTTCTCACAAAAAAAAAAAAAGAAGAATTTTTTTCTAGACATTTGGAATAACCTACATGGAATTCATATGCTAAATTTAAACAGAAAAAGATTGTGTGTCGACAGTTGCAAAAAATAAATGAATAAATAAGATTGATAATTGGCATTTTTTGATGCGCTAAACCTTTTTAGCACAAAAAAAGTAATATAGTCCAGGTGATATGTGCTAAATTTGAGGTGAAATTTTCACTTTTTCATAAAAGCATGAAATTTGGTACACTTTCAGAAATGGAGCCATCACAAAAATGCCTCGTGGTCGCCATGGTGACCATTTTACTTTCCGCAATAACCAAATTATGTATTTTGTATCATATCTTCTGAATCAAACATGATAACAAAGAAAAGGTGACGTGAGAAGGAAATCACAGTATCTGAGAGCCTAAGCTAGACTTTATAATATCATGTCTGTTGCATGCGTTGTGTAAGCTTAATCCTTTTGTTCATTAATCCTGACAATACAGTGACTGTAAAGAGTAGAATATTCAATATGACCTTAGCAACGTAGCTTAAAAAGAATGTCAGACGCAAAGATTTACTTCAAAAAATCTAAATTTCAGAAACACGTTTGTTTGTTTTGTTGTTGAACCTATTCTTCAGTCTTCTTCACAGTCTCCTCCACGTTGACACAGAGCTGTGCACTTTAAGGAAGCTTTTTTACATTTGTAGTGTCGACCGGCAGCCTTTCTTGCAACCACAGCTTAAGAGTTCAAGGATGGTCTGGCTTTTCTGTGGAAGAGTTGACCACAATGATCTCCAAATGCTTGGGTTCAACCAACCCCAGTCCCAGCTGGGGGGAACGATATATTTTTCTCGTAGCCACGACTTCATTATGGTGAGGGAACGACATCTATTTCTAGAGGCCACGAGTTAAATGTGTAAACAACCTGCGCGACCATAGCAACCTAGAATTATCAGAAATGGATAGGCCTATAGTAATATTTATTTTTAATTTATAAAAAGAACGGAATTAAGAAATTATTATATTAACATAGTGCATATTATATTGTATTGCGTGTGATGTTGCTTAGTTAGCATTGGAATGAAGTTTATCAATAAATGTTTTAATGTTGTAGGCTACATTTTAATCCCATCTTACAGTCTTTTAAATCCATTCACTTATCGTTTATTTTTTATTTAATATTTTTGTATTATTATTAGTTACATTTGTACATTTATTTGCTTTTTGACTTTATGACTGTATTTCTGTAGCCTATTTCTGTAGCTTAAATGAGCGTCTTTTTTCACTTGTAGCCCCTCGTGCCTGTGACAGCATTCGAATTAATTCAGAGTTTAAGTTTAAAAAATGTTACTATTTTAGAATATTTTGTTATAACCTATGAAAGCTTTATTTATGATTTTATTTTATTTCTGTAGGCGCACGGGAATTTTACAGGGAGTTCATTTACGGGAATATATATAGGCTATATATATAGGCTATATATATATATATATATATATATATTTTTTTTTTTCCACCCTTATTTTTCATCCTTAATTAAAAATAAATATTATCATGATTATCATGTCTCATCCATTTCTACGGTGACCGGGAGGGGATGTTCGGTTCACTTAGTTTTGTCGTGGCCGCAACCTATAAACTCATGGGAACGTAATAATATGTCGTGGTCATGAGATATTAATTCGAGGGAACGTGATAATAACTCGTGGCCACGAGATGATTTTGTCGAGGTAACGACATCCTTATGTCATGGCCACGCGATGTAATGTCGTGGCCTCGAGATCATACGGTGAGGGAACGATATATTTTTCTCATGGCCACGACGACTTAAATGTGTAAACAACCTGCGCGACCATAGCAACCTAGAATTATCAGAAATGGATCGGCCTATAATACTAATATTTATTTTTAATTTATAAAAAGAACGGAATTAAGAAATTATTATATTAACATAGTGCATATTATATTGTATTGCGCGCGATGTATTCGAATGAAGTTTATCAATAAATGTTTTAATGTTGTACATTTTAATCCCATCTTACAGTCTTTTAAATCCATTCACTTATCATTTATTTTTTATTTAATATTTTTATATTATTATTAGTTACGTTTGTACATTTATTTGCTTTATTTTCCTTCATTTCCCATATTTATTTATCTAATTAATATTCTGTACTTTGTTACTGAAAGTTTGTATTCTGTTGGTTAAACACTGTAATAAATGCCCGATCATGCCAATAAAGTTTTGACTTTATGATTTCTGTAGCCTATTTCTGTAGCTTAAATGAGCGTCTGTTTTCACTTGTAGTCCCTTGTGCCTGTGACAGCATTCAAATTAATTCAGAGTTTAAGTAAAAAAAAAAATGTGTTACTATTTTAGAATATTTTGTTTATTATTTGTATATAGGGCCTAACCTATGAAAGCTTTATTTATGATTTTATTTTATTTCTGTAGGCGCACGGGAATTTTACAGGAAGTTCTTTTACGGGAATATATATATATATATATATATATATATATATATATATATATATATATATATATATTCCACCCTTATTTTTCATCCTTATTTTTCAAGGATGTCGTTACCTCGACAAAATCATCTCGTGGCCACGACTTATACGTTCCTACGAATTAATATCTCATGGCCACGACATATTACTATTACGTTCCCACGAGTTTATATGTTGTGGCCACGACAAAACTAAGTGAACCGAATATGTCCCCTCCCGGTCACCGTAACAATCCTTAACTGCATCAAAAGATTTGGTCTTACCTTGGATTGAGAGCGTTGTATGACGATCAAAGGTTTCAAGGTGGAGTCCACACCAGCTCAGTCAGGGTCTGGTGCTCTTGAGGCTCGATGGAGTAAATTAATTACAGGTTCAGATAATAGTTTTATGTAAAAGTAATTTCACTCTGAGACTTGTTTAGGGAGGTTTATGAATTGCCAAATACAATGGCTTCGGTTTAATAACAAGATACAGAATGAAGAATTACAAAGAACATAAAAGCGAGTATAGTCTTCACCCGAGATGTGGCAATTTTCTGTTGTACAACTTCCAATATATATAGTCCGGTCACATCCTTTTCCTGACATGAAACATCTCCTTGTTTGTCAAAGTATAAAATACATTAGTCATCTACGGGCTACGCCCTCTCAACTACTTTTAACACATTTTACCAATTTATACTTCAAGACCTTCACACTAACTCCCTTTAATGATTCTACTTCTGCAAATAAGGCATACAGCTTGCTTAGCTCGTATTAAAAACTCACATATTGGTTACTTGCGGTATAAGCATACGTCTTGGTCGATACCAGCTCCTCTTAATACTTCTCATTGCAGCAACCGAAACACCCATAGTGGTTAGCTTGGTTAGTACTAGTTCCTCTTAAGGTTTCTTGCTCAGCAACTGAAACATACATTGTGGTTAGCTTGCCTCAACACTTCTAGATATGAAAGATTAAGACATACATCTTGGCTAGTTTGCCTTTTGATCTTTTTGGCCTTTACACACAATATTCAGATTCAACCGGCGCTGAAGCTTTTGTAGTCAAAGCTTCAACCTCGTTTGTAATCTGTTCCAAGTCACACATAAAAGTATTCAACATACATGATTGTTTAATAACTTTAGCCTCATAGTATAATTGCCTAAGTTATTTTTTTTTTTCCAATTGATCTGGGCAATTATGCTATGAGGCTAACGAAAAGCATAATCAATTTCAAATTAATTCTTTGCTGTTGTCTCAGTAATTTCAGCATCTCTTTGGCCTTCGGATCCATCTTCATTCTTTCCACTTTCGTGGTTCTTCTCTTTCTCGTCCTGTTTCTTCTTGATTTCATCTTGTTCTTTTTGCAAACATTGAGTAATCAAATTAACCATGCCAACTCAACATCGATCAAGCTCATCTTTGTAGGAACTGTGGACGAACCAGACAAATGAATCATTCAGATGATTCTTTCAAAACATAATTCTAATTCAGAATTGAGGTTCCGGCTCCGGCCCGTCTGCAGATAAAGCCAGGCTGATTACTTTTACGACACATGCTTCCTGATAGCAGAAGCGACATACCAAAGGGTCACCCAAGAAGACAGAGAGACAATCCAGACCCTTTTGTTTCCTTACTTCACAGGAAAGCCAAAGAGACTGTTGAACAAATAAATCTGCCTCAAAATTGTTCCAACAATTTTAACGGACTTATCAAACATCTTTTAACTACATACATTTTGCATTATGTGTCCACAAGTACTACCTGTAAACAGTTAGGCTTTAGAACACTCACAATTCATGTAAATGTGTTAACTCTTGACTGAATGACTGAAAGTATGCCTTATTTGGACTTAATTTGATTCTTTCCCCCTTTCCTATATCCTGACTTGAATGAAATCTGTTTAAAATGTATTGTATTCCATTTAATAGAAATTATGTTAAAATGGCACTCTCTGCTGAAGCAGAAACAGGATGTAACACTTATGTTTTATTGGGGGCAGAGGAAGGCCCTCTTGAAACAGGACATTGTCTGATTGGCCAGGACTCCTCAGAGGGGTGACAAACAACTAAGTTTAAATGATCATATTGCAAGATAGTGAACTGGAGAAGTTGGTTAGTAAAAGAACAGGGAGTTGGTTCTGTTCTGGGAAAAGAAGCCAAGACAAGTACCAAGAACAATGGAGTGACAAGAAGAACAGACAAGCTGCTCATTCAAGCCATCCAACCTTCACTCACTTTTCTTTTCTTTACTTAATTTTCCTTTACCGCTGAAAGTCTTGTGTCCTAAGTTTCGCCGCAAAGTTCAACCAACGACTTTTGCCGCTTCAACTCCAGCGACAAAGAGACTTCGTTTCATTGTCCCACACGGACCTGATCTGGACCAATCATTGACTTGGGAAACCCTCCTCTGCACGACGAGGGAAATTCACCTTTAAGTCAACGCAAGCAAGTACCTCCAGATGAAAACTGAACTGGTGCATTTAAACAAATGATTCATGGTTCGTTCTGGTCTTTGAAATGCATTGATAGGAATTCGGTTAATCAGATCACTCTCTCTCTCCCTCTCTCTCTCTCTCTCTCTTTCAAAAGAGAGATATCTTTCTCTCTCATTTCCTTCTTACTGCAACGCGTATGAATGTGTGTGTGTGTGTGTATGTGCGTGCCTTTATGTTAGATTAGTTTGTGTTAGAATAAATAAAATCTCTTGTAGATTTTAAAAGAAAGTGTCTTGTATTATGTGCTTTATGATTTAATGTCTTAAACTGTCGATTTCAAGTTACCGTGCTCTAATCAGTGTTTTCACGATTGTTGGATATTTATATCCGCTACAAGAGCTTATTACGGTTCGAGCAAATGAACGCTGGACGACTCAGTTGCTCGGTCGTAATCTAAACAACTCTTTATAATTCCCTATAAATATTTCATTTGAGCTAATTTTACTTCCTAGGGTGTTTTCCCTACATCTTGCTTTGTTCACAAAGAAAGGAAGAGGAATGGAACAAATTTAAGGATGCACTGGTGCAGCACCTCAAAAGAACAGTGTACCAAGGAGGACACTGTTGAGGACAAGCACTTGAGGTGGCACCAAATATGCCATCTCAGTCTGGGGTTGGATGGACACAAGTGATTGGAGACCACTGTGGTCAACACTTCCACAGGCAAGCTTGTGGTGTGACCACATAAAGGGGATTTTTATAAGGCTGCTTGCTAAATTAATTGTATATATATATATATATATATATATATATATATATATATAAATATAAAGCTAATGTCCTCAAATTAAGTACTTGCAGTAAATTTACAGTATTTAACAGTAAACCGAAAAAAAACGGTCTCGTGCTGTAAAAACGCATCGCCATTGTGCAGAAAGCAAGTGATCAACGAGATCTCCTCAAAACTCTTACCGTCTGCTAAAGAAGAAAACTGCTCAAGGTAAGTTTATTACTTTGTTGTTTTTTTACTATGTTGCACTCAACTTGTAAAATCGCCTTTTTCGTGAGATATTTTTGACTGTACTACTTGGCGCGAATCGGCCAGACAGACAGTTGTCAAGGGGGGGATGAAGAATTCACGAGTCAGTGTTTTCCAAACTCTGATCTGTTTGACTTTTTGTCTTGTTTTCCCCTTGAAAATAAACCATGAACCACAGTTTTAACCTTGAGATTTGAAGTATTATAGATTAGATAGCTTGGATAGTTGACCACTATTTACAATGAAACTAATAGTTCTTAATTTCTGATAGGAATGAAAAATCATTCATTATTGATTTTTTGAATAGAATAACGAGATACAAACCCCTACATTCAATCACGTTTGCTCCCATGTATTTTTAATGACATTGCACAAATGCAAACATTTAGTCCCCAAGCATGTTTTATATATATAATCGATTCCCGCACTTTTGATAAGGTTTCAGTCAGCCACAAACTGCTACAAACTCTAGTCCTACAATAAAATGGCCCTTTAAAGGGGACCTATTATGCCCCATTTTACAAGATGTAAAATAAGTCTCTGATGTCCCCAGCGTGTGTATGTGAAGTTTTAGCTCAAAATACCTCAAAGATAATTTTTTATAGCATGTTAAAATTGCCACTTTCAGTGGTTTAGCAAAAACGAGCCGTTTCAGTGTGGTCCCTTTAAATGCAAATGAGCTGCTGCGCTCGGCCTAACAGGGCGGAGCTTCAAGAGCTCGTTCTCCCCCATAGATATAACGGCTGCGTCCGAAAACTGGAAAATGCTGCCTTCTGAGGACACATTTCAAGGTAGGAAGGCATCAAGGCACGTCCGAATCCAATGTTAGCTTCACTTCCTGTCTCATAAGATACCTTCCTCAGATCGATTTTTGAAGGAAGCATGGATGTATCCTTAGCTGCCTTTGATATCCCACAATCCAGTGCTTTCCATTCTGTGACGGTTGAGCTAGAAAAATAAAGATGGCGTCCGAAAGTTGCGTTTGCTGCTCAGTTTGTGTATAAATGTACGATTTTGGCCAACATATTTCAATTTTGATATCATTTCTATCGAGAAATTATTACTGTAATAATTAAATATTTGTTTAGTTCTCACCAAAGCTCACGCTATTTTGCTGTAGATCATTAAACTGTTACGCTGCCTCAGCAGTCTGTCCGAAATCAGTTTCATGAGGTGCCTTCATGCACAAACGCTGCCATACAAGTCATTCTCTTATAAGACAGCGAGGCAGCAAGACAGCTACCTAGGTTTTCGGACGCAGCCTAGATTGGCTACGGCAGTTCATTGGAACGAATGCGTCAATAGAGCTGCCATCTTGGAACAGGGGAGCCTTCCTCTTTAATGCATCAGCGTCAATGTAGGCAAGGGTCTAACGGAAATAAAATCACCATAAATCGTCATGAATGCGATTTTCTAGGTTTTTTTGGGGGGGTTTGTTCCAACAGTCAGACATGTATTTATCATTGAGTCCAGAGAAAATTTAAGGTTTTGATATTATGATAATCTACTTTTTAAAAAATATAATGCATAGTGCTAGTAGGCCTAAGTTTATTAGTAACATTCTTCCACTTGAGTAATCTTCGAATGAACTATCGCTACTTACATATAATTATTAAAGAATAAAACAGAAAAACAACATGAAAATCACCACTTAGAACAAGAATCAGGTGGAGTTTGTAGAAAACAATTTGATTTCATATTTTTATGAATTTTTAAAATATGTCCGTATAGTGAGGTAGTTTATGACTTTGACATATAATTATTAAAGAATAAAACAGTAAAACAACATGATAGTCACTGCGGTTGTACTTAATTGGGAACATGTATAACAAGAATCAGGTTAAGTTTGCAGTAAACATTTTATGGTAACACTTTACAATAAGGTTGTATTAGTTAACATTAGTTAATGCATTAGTTAACGTTAACTAACCATGAACAACACCTCTGTTCAGCATTAGTTAATGTTTGTTAACGTTAACTCACGCATGTATTAATGTATCTATTCATGTTAACAGTGCAATTAGTTAACATTAGTTAATGCATTAGTTAACATTAACTAACCATGAACAACACCTCTGTTCAGCATTAGTTAAACTTTGTTAACGTTAACTCACGCATATATTAACGCATGTATTCACGTTGACAGTGCAAGTCGTTAACATTAGTTAATGCATTAATTAACATTAACAACACCTCTGTTCAGCATTAGTTAATGTTTATTAACGTTAACTCACGGATATATTAATGCATGTATTCATGTTAACTGCACAATTAGTTAACATTAGTTAATTCAATTAGTTAACATTACCTAACCAACAACACCTAGCTGTTCAACATTAGTTAATCATTGTTAACGTTAACTCACACATATATTAATGCATCTATTCATGTTAACAGTGTTAAGTAGTTAACATTAGGTAATGCATTAGATAATATGAAATAATGGGCAATGCCTGTAAATAGCCTTAATGTTTTAAGGTTAACTTACTGTACTTACATTAGTTTATGTAGCAGTTGACACATTTCTAACTCTCCACTCACTCACACTAAATTAAGGTAAAAAATACCATTGTGTACCTTATCAGCATTATTTATTAACAAGGCATTGATTTGGGCTGTAAATATAATTCTGAAGTGCAAACCATCTGAACATTAACAGATATGTTGTTCATGTTTATATGCATTTTACTATCATTACTTACATTCAACAAAGCATTTATTAATGGAATTTGTGAACCTTATTGTAAAGTGTACACTATTTCAACATTAACTGATGTGTTACTAACATTTGTTGACCCTTTATTAACATGACTTACCATTAACAAAGCATTCATTAATGGAATTTGTGAACCTTATTGTAAAGTGTACACTATTTCATCATTAACTGAACGAGGCTGAATCCAGCTTCTTATTCGCAGCTTCTTATTGACGCTATCCGGTCCACCTTAAAAGACGCGACGCTTCCGCGTTTGTAGCTTCTTATTCACGCTCAGTTTAGGGACAGTGCGGTTTTTCTGTTTTCTGCTTTTTGTGTCTATTTTCAGGATTAAAGGAAAATAAACTATTATGAAATGCAAATAGCACTGATATATCAGCGAAAATATGCTGCAAAAATGTAAAGGCACTTAAAATATAATTATAGTATTCTTTGTTTATTGAACGTGTCATAAGCTCAACTTGAAGGACCGTGTGGTTTTTCTCTTGTTCACGCTTTTTATGCTATATTGTCTATTTTTAGAAAAAAAGAATAAACTATTCTGAAATGTAAATAACACCGAAATATCTGTGAAAATTACTGTACAATTACAAAGGTATATAAAAACAATTACATCATTCTTTTTGCACGTCATCATTTGAATGCATTAATGAATCAATTGAATAAAAAATTTATTCATGCAAATATTACAGATTTCAATATCACAAGGTAACTAGAGACTATCAGCTCCAGCTCCAGCTCCAGCTTGGATCCAGCCTTTTATGAAGACTTCAGATGAAGGACTCCAGAACATCAAACATGGATGATTATACAAAATGATCATGTTATCATTGCTTTGCATGCACACTACTTTTGCTAAGTAATATCTTAATATCTTAATAAAAGAAGTAATATCTTAATATCTTTTACGTTCTGATATCATCTCATAAAAGAAGACTATTGTGTAATTAAATTACCTTTCAGGGTGCGTTAAAACTTGCACTGGGGCATTATTCCCAATGTACTTGAATGTCACCATGCACATTTTCAGACATTTTTACTGTAGCATTATTAAGTTATGGACCCATGAATTTGACAAATGTGACAATACATTTACAGGAGAAATTGCACTTTTGGCCCAGTTGGAGGCGCTATATCTCAGCTGCCTTTAAGGGTGCGTTCAAAGTTGCACTTGGGCCTTATTCCAAGTACACTTGACTGTCACCATGCACATTTTCAGACATTTTTACTGTAGCATTTTAAAGTTATGGACCCATGAATTTGACAAATGTGACAAAAGTTTCATGAGAAATTGCACTTTTGGCCCAATTGGAGGCGCTATATCTCAGCTGCCTTTAAGGGTGCGTTAAAAGTTGCACTGGGGCCTTATTCCAAGTACACTTGACTGTCTCCATGCACATTTTCAGACATTTTTACAGTATCATTTTAAAGTTATGGACCCATGAATTTGACAAATGTGACAATACAGTAACAGGACAAATTGCACTTTTGGCCCAATTGGAGGCACTATATCTCAGCTGTCTTTATGGGTGCGTTAAAAGTTGCTCTGGGGCCTTATTCCAAGTACACTTGACTGTCTCCATGCACATTTTCAGACATTTTTACTGTAGCATTTTAAAGTTATGGACCCATGAATTTGACAAATGTGACAATACAGTAACAGGACAAATTGCACTTTTGGCCCAGTTGGAGGCCCTATATCTCAGCTGCCTTTAAGGGTGCGTTAAAAGTTGCACTGGGGCCTTATTCCAAGTACACTTGACTGTCTCCATGCACATTTTCAGACATTTTTACTGTAGCATTTTAAAGTTATGGACCCATGAATTTGACAAATGTGACAATACAGTAACAGGACAAATTGCACTTTTGGCCCAGTTGGAGGCCCTTTATCTCAGCTGCCTTTAAGGGTGCGTTAAAAGTTGCACTGGGGCCTTATTCCAAGTACACTTGACTGTCTCCATGCACATTTTCAGACATTTTTACTGTAGCATTTTAAAGTTATGAACCCATGTATTTGACAAATGTGACAAAAGTTTCATGAGAAACAACACATTATCAATTTATATTTTCAAATCCGTTAAAGGATTATTAGGCTGCATAATTTAGGTCAGCCAGGACCGGGAACACTTCCTATAACACCAGATGTACCCGTTACATCTGAAAAAGAATGGCATCTACGCTAATATTAGTCTTTCTGTTTATCCAGAGGTTTACCGTAGTCAACCGGATCCGGGCCGTATCCAGCTGAGACCAAGGACCGGTGCCATGACACGACCACAGCGCAGCCCTGAAGTATCATCAGAGATCGAGTCAACTAGATCATCCATTGTGAAGACATCAACACGACAGCCAGTGCCACAGTTCCTCAACAGACCGTCCATACCGGCGTGATGAATACAATTCTCAACTGGACACGACCACAACGCAGCCCTTAAGTATCAGCAGAGATCGAGTCAACTGGATCATCCATTGTGAAGGCCTCATCGACAGGACAGCCAGTGCCACAGTTCCTCAACAGACCGTCCATACTGGCATGATGAATACGATCCTCAACTGGATGAAACTTAAATAAATACTTTGATTGTTGTGATCCTATCAGACTTATGATAGCAACCTGAATTGTAACAAAGCACTGTTTGCCAGAGGAGAACTGGCCCCCCGACTAAGCCTGGTTTCTCCCAAGGTTTTTTTTCTCCATTTTAACACCTATTTGCCACTCGTTTTCAACCTGATGTCACCTGATGGAGTTTGGGTTCCTTGCCGCTGTCGCCTTTGGTTTGCTTAGTTGGGGACACTTGACATTTGATATTCAATATTATTCCTGACATTTATTCAACAGTGCTTCTGATCTGCCTGCATTGACACTATTCTTTAAGAGCTGCTGTGCAGCGAAATTATGTACCAGTTATCAATGTAAAGCTGCTTTGACACAATCTGCATGGTAAAAAGCGCTATATAAATAAAGGTGACTTGACTTGACAGACAAGTTATTTGAGAATAGGGTTCCAGTTCAAATTTGAACGCACCCTGAAAGGCAGCTGAGATATAGCTTCTCCAATTGGGCTAATAGTGCAATTTCTCCTGTTACTGTATTGTCACATTTGTCAAATTCATGGGTTCATAGCTTTAAAATGCTACAGTAAAAATGTCTGAAAATGTGCATGGAGACAGTCAAGTGTACTTGGAATAAGGCCCCAGTGCAACTTTTAACGCACCCTTAAAGGCAGCTGAGATATAGCGCCTCCAATTGGGCCAAAAGTGCAATTTCTCATGAAACTTTTGTCACATTTGTCAAATTCATGGGTCCATAGCTTTAAAATGCTACAGTAAAAATGTCTGAAAATGTGTATGGAGACAGTCAAGTGTACTTGGAATAAGGCCCCAGTGCAACTTTGAACGCACCCTTAAAGGCAGCTGAGATATAGTGCCTCCAATTGGGCCAAAAGTGCAATTTCTCCTGTAAATGTATTGTCACATTTGTCAAATTCATGGGTCCATAACTTAATAATGCTACAGTAAAAACGTCTGACAATTTGCATGGTGACAGTCAAGTGCACTTGGAATAAGGCCCAAGTGCAACTTTGAACGCACCCTTAAAGGCAGCTGAGATATAGTGCCTCCAATTGGGCCAAAAGTGCAATTTGTCCTGTTACTGTATTGTCACATTTGTCAAATTCATGGGTCCATAACTTAATAATGCTACAGTAAAAACGTCTGACAATTTGCATGGTGACAGTCAAGTGCACTTGGAATAAGGCCCAAGTGCAACTTTGAACGCACCCTTAAAGACAGCTGAGATATAGCGCCTCCAATTGGGCCAAAAGTTCAATTTCTCATGAAACTTTTGTCACATTTGTCAAATTCATGGGTTCATAGCTTTAAAATGCTACAGTAAAAATGTCTGAAAATGTGCATGGAGACAGTCAAGTGTACTTGGAATAAGGCCCCAGAGCAACTTTTAACGCACCCATAAAGACAGCTGAGATATAGCGCCTCCAATTGGGCCAAAAGTGCAATTTCTCCTGTAAATGTATTGTCACATTTGTCAAATTCATGGGTCCATAACTTTAAAACGCTACAGTAAAAATGTCTGAAAATGTGCATGGTGACAGTCAAGTGCACTTCGAATAAGGCCCCAGTGCAAATTTGAACGCACCCTTAAAGACAGCTGAGATATAGCGCCTCCAATTGGGCCAAAAGTGCAATTTCTCCTGTTACTGTATTGTCACATTTGTCAAATTCATGGGTCCATAACTTTAAAATGCTACAGTAAAAATGTCTGAAACTGTGCATGGTGACAGTCAAGTGTACTTGGAATAAGGCCCAAGTGCAACTTTGAACGCACCCTTAAAGGCAGCTGAGATATAGCGCCTCCAACTGGGCCAAAAGTGCAATTTCTCCTGTAAATGTATTGTCACATTTGTCAAATTCATGGGTCCATAACTTAATAATGCTACAGTAAAAATGTCTGAAAATGTGCATGGTGACATTCAAGTACATTGGGAATAATGCCCCAGTGCAAGTTTTAACGCACCCTGAAAGGTAATTTAATTACACAATAGTCTTCTTTTATGAGATGATATCAGAACGTAAAAGATATTAAGATATTACTTCTTTTATTAAGATATTAAGATATTACTTCTTTTAAGCAAAAGTAGTGTGCATGCAAAGCAATGATAACATGATCATTTTGTATAATCATCCATGTTTGATGTTCTGGAGTCCTTCATCTGAAGTCTTCATAAAAGGCTGGATCCAAGCTGGAGCTGGAGCTGGAGCTGATAGTCTCTAGTTACCTTGTGATATTGAAATCTGTAATATTTGCATGAATAAATTTTTTATTCAATTGATTCATTAATGCATTCAAATGATGACGTGCAAAAAGAATGATGTAATTGTTTTTATATACCTTTGTAATTGTACAGTAATTTTCACAGATATTTCGGTGTTATTTACATTTCAGAATAGTTTATTCTTTTTTTCTAAAAATAGACAATATAGCATAAAAAGCGTGAACAAGAGAAAAACCACACGGTCCTTCAAGTTGAGCTGATGACACGTTCAATAAACAAAGAATACTATAATTATATTTTAAGTGCCTTTACATTTTTGCAGCATATTTTCGCTGATATATCAGTGCTATTTGCATTTCATAATAGTTTATTTTCCTCTAATTCTGAAAATAGACACAAAAAGCAGAAAACAGAAAAACCGCACTGTCCCTAAACTGAGCGTGAATAAGAAGCTACAAATGCGGAAGCGTCGCGTCTTTTAAGGTGGACCGGATAGCGTCAATAAGAAGCTGCGAATAAGAAGCTGGATTCAGCCTCGTATTAACTGATGTGTTACTAACATTTGTAGATCCTTTATTAACATGACTTACCATTAACAAAGCATTTAAATGAAAAATAAAATGTCTAATTGTTTACCCATTTTATAATATTTAGTTTGTTTGCTGTGAGGCGTTTTCTCCTATGCAGTGACTGACAATGCATAAGACACACCAAAGCACAACATAAATTCACAAATCACATCAACTTTATTTGTTCGCTGTACTCCAAATCTTTATAATCCATATGTTTTTAAGGAACATATCCAAATTCTGCGTTTTTTCCGTCGTTCTTCATCTTCATTCTCAGCAGCGACCGTCATAGTCAAAGCCCTCGCTCGCTATGATTCAAATTTTAAAAAGTCGCGCGCGCCCACGATATCCGTTACGGCATGGTTTACGGCACTGATATCAAACGCTCATTGGTTCTCACCTGCTTCGTCACAGATTGCGACATGCCGTGTTTCAGTGGATTGACATTTGAGTGCGCGCCTTCACGGAGAGAAGCCGGATTCATCATATTTTCATGGATTATTATCTTAAATTCTGCTCTGTACCCTATTAAAACTATTACCGCCAGAGAGGACTGCGACTGCAACTCATCATCATTTGAACTAACGTACTTTCGGTACAACTTTTGACATTTTTGCAAAAAAATAAATTATTGTGAAGTGATTACGCTTGTCTCTTATTCTTTTATTTATAACTGTACGGAGATTTACCAAGAAAACCAAGAAATGGTTATGGGTAGGTTTATGGGTAGGTGTGGATTATTGGCTCAAAATATCGTTTAATTTCATTAATGAATGCTTTGTTAAGGGTAAGTCATGTTAATAAAGGGTATACAAA
This sequence comes from Megalobrama amblycephala, assembly GCF_018812025.1. Lineage (NCBI taxonomy): Eukaryota > Metazoa > Chordata > Actinopteri > Cypriniformes > Xenocyprididae > Megalobrama > Megalobrama amblycephala. The sequence continues at coordinate 3,863,689 of NC_063047.1, forward strand.
TTTTAGTAACACATCAGTTAATGATGAAATAGTGTACACTTTACAATAAGGTTCACAAATTCCATTAATAAATGCTTTGTTAATGGTAAGTCATGTTAATAAAGGGTCTACAAATGTTGGTAACTCATCAGTTAATGATGAAATAGTGTACACTTTACAATAAGGTTCACAAATTCCATTAATAAATGCTTTGTTGCATGTAAGTAATGATAGTAAAATGCATATAAACATGAACAACATATCTGTTAATGTTCAGATGGTTTGCACTTCGTAATTATATTTACAGCCCAAATCAATGCCTTGTTAATAAATAATGCTGATAAGGTACACAATGGTATTTTTTACCTTATTTTAGTGTAAGTGAGTGGAGAGTTAGAAATGTGTCAACTGCTACATAAACTAATGTAAGTACAGTAAGTTAACCTTAAAACATTAAGGCTAAATAAGAGGCATTGTTCATGATTAGTTCATGTTATCTAATGCATTAACTAATGTTAACTACTTGCGCTGTTAATATGAATAGATTCATTAATATATGCATGATTTAATGTTAACAATGATTAACTAATGCATTAACTAATGTTAACTACTTGCACTGTCAACGTGAATACATAATATATGCGTGAGTTAACGTTAACAAAGTTTAACTAATGCTGAACAGAGGTGTTGTTCATGGTTAGTTAATGTTAACTAATGCATTAACTAATGTTAACTAATTGCACTGTTAACATGAATAGATGCATTAATACATGCGTGAGTTAACGTTAACAAACATTAACTAATGCTGAACAGAGTTTACTGTTGTATTGTTGTATTGTTAACTAATACAACCTTATTGTAAAGTGTTACCCATTTTATTTATTTTTTATGAATTTTAAAAATATTTCTACCGATACTTGACACCTACCACGCAACCTCATATATACGCGCAATACATTTTAAGCATAGATGGCGTGACCGCATACAGGTCGCGGGGAAGGCGTGTTTATCCGTGGCAGGTCGCAGGGCAGGCGGGTATAGCCGTGGCAGGTCGCGGGGCAGGCGGGTATAGCCGTGGCAGGTCGACTGACAGGCGCGTTTATCCGTGGCAGGTCGACTGACAGGCGCGTTTATCCGTGGCAGGTCGCGGGACAGGCGGGTATAGTCGTGGCAGGTCGAGTGGCAGCGGTGACAGAAAGCGGGGCAGGCGCATATAGCGGTGACAGGTCGAGTGGCAGCTCCCCTGCCACGCAAACTGTCAAAAACTAATGGGTAACTAGCATGGATTAGCTGCGGTCGTTAACCAAGGACTGAAACAAACCAACGTAACCAGAAATATAATTTTGTAACATTCAATATCATAAAACACATTCTCACTTGTCAAGTCAAGTCAAGTCAAATTTATTTATAGCGCTTTTTACAATTGGTAATTGTTTCAAAGCAGCTTTACATATTAGAAGCACAGAAAAAAAGAGAAGTGGTTAAAAATAAGCTGAACAAGCAAGCGTGGTAATATGTAACATATACAAGATGGTGCTACATTAAGCCAATGTCGGCTGACTCCCAGGGGTGGAAAAAACCCCCTAGGAGAAAAACCCAGCGTGCTAACACTGGGAAAAAAGTCCTAGGAGGGAAAAAACCCCTTGGAAGATATATATAATATATGTAAATGGATATGGAGATCAAAATCTGAATTATACATTTTTATTATAGAGATTAAAAATAGATTATATATAAATATATGTAAGCAGATACGGAGATTAAAAATTTGAATTATAGATGCAGCCAGAACTGGATCTGTAGGCCCATTGTCTCCTGGGCTACGTTGTAGTCAGGTCCAGACACAGGTTCTCCATCTGATCTGGATACGGCCTGGATCCAGCACCCGGCAAACCTCAGGATAAGCAGAAAGACTGATATTAGCGTAGATGCCATTCTTATTCTGATGTACAGGTATATCTAGTGTTATAGGAAATGTTCTCGGTTCCGGCCGACCTAATTATTGCAGCGTAACAATCCTTTAACGGATTTGAAAAATGTTAATGTATTGATAATGTGTTATGTGTATGCAAGAGCAAAGAGATGTGTTTTTAGTCTAGATTTAAACTGACAGAGTGTGTCTGCTTCCCGAACAATGCTAGGAAGATTGTTCCAGAGTTTAGGTGCTAAATAGGAAAAGGATCTGCCGCCTTCAGTTGATTTTGATATTATGGGTATTATCAACTGGCCTGAATTCTGAGATCGCAATAGACGTGAAGGACTATAATGCACCAAGAGCTCGCTTAGATACTGGGGAGCTAAACCATTTAGAGCTTTATAAGTAAGTAGCAAGATTTTAAAATCTATACGATGTTTAATAGGGAGCCAATGTAATGTTGACAGAACTGGGCTAATATGGTCATACTTTCTGGTTCTAGTAAGAACTCTAGCTGCTGCATTTTGGACCAACTGTAGTCTGTTTAAAAGCCGAGCAGAACAACCACCCAGTAGAGCGTTACAGTAATCTAGTCTTGAGGTCATGAATGCATGAACCAACTGTTCTGCATTTGTCATTGAGAGCATATGTCGTAATTTAGATATATTTTTTAGATGGAAGAAGGCGGTTTTACAGATACTAGAAACTTTCAAATGAAAGATTGGTATCAAAGAGCACACCCAGGTTCCTAACTGAGGACGAAGATTTAATGGAGCACCCGTCAAGTGTTAGAGAGTATTCAAGGTTTTTTCGTGAGGAAGTTTTTGGTCCAAAGATTAGGATATCAGTTTTTTCTGAGTTTAATAATAAGAAATTTCTTGTCATCCAGTTTTTAATGTCAGCTATGCATTCTGTTAGTTTTGTGAATTTGTAGGTTTCGTCAGGGCGCGAGGAAATATAGAGCTGAGTATCGTCAGCGTAGCAGTGAAAACTAACACCATGCTTCCTAATTATCTCTCCTAAGGGCAGCATGTACAGAGTGAAAAGCAACGGTCCTAGTACTGAGCCTTGTGGTACTCCGTATTGAACTTGTGATCGATACGACATCTATTCATTAACTACTACAGACTGATAACGGTCAGATAAGTAAGATTTGAACCATGCCAAAGCAATTCCACTAATGCCAATATAGTTTTCAAGTCTTTTTAAAAGAATGTTGTGATCGATAGTGTCAAAAGCAGCACTGAGATCTAATAACACTAATAGAGAAATACAGCCACGATCGGATGATAAGAGTAGATCGTTTGTAACTCTAACGAGAGCAGTCTCAGTACTATGGTATGGTCTAAATCCTGACTGGAAATCCTCACAGATTCCATTTCTTTCTAAAAAGGAGCACAGTTGTGTTGAAACTGCCTTTTCTAGTATCTTTGACAGAAAAGGTAGATTCGAGATTGGCCTGTAATTTACTAAATCTCTCAGATCTAGTTGAGGTTTTATAATAAGAGGTTTAATAATAGCCTGCTTAAAAGTTTTTGGCACATATCCTAGTGTTAAAGATGAATTAATTATATCAAGAAGTGGACCTACGACCTCTGGAAGCATTTCTTTCAGTAGTTTAGTCGGCATTGGGTCTAACATACATGTTGTTGATTTTGATGATTTGATAAGTTTAGATAATTCTTCCTCTCCTATAGCGGCGAATGATTCTAGTTTTACCTCAGGGACACTACAGTGCACTGTCTGAAGCGAAACTGTAGACGGTTGCATGTTTATAATTTTCTCTCTAATATTGTCAATCTTGCAAGTAAAGAAGTTCATAAAGTCATTACTGCTGTGCTCTTTGGAAACGTCAGCAGTTGAATCTCTGTTTCTAGTTAATTTAGCCACTGTGTCAAATAAATACCTAGGATTATGTTTGTTTTCTATTAAGAGATTTGAAAAATAAGTAGATCTAGCATTTCTTATAGCCGTTCTGTACTCAATCATTTTTTCTTTCCACGAAAGGCGAAAAACTTCTAGTTTTGTTTTCTTCCAACTACGTTCAGCTTTTCTCACAGCTTGTTTTAGAGCCCGAGTGTGCTCATCATACCACGGCGTTGGATTAGTTTCCTTAATCTTCTTTAGACGTAAAGGAGCGACTGCATCTAATGTGCTGGAAAAGAGAGAGCCAATAGTTTCTGTTGCAGCATCGAGTTCTTCTAAGTTGTCAGGTATACTAAGGCGATGAAACTGCTCGGGGAGATTATTTATAAAGCAATCTTTAGTGGTAGAAGTGATGGTTCTACCATATTTATGGCTGGGTGGTGGTTTTGTAGCCTTGGCTAACTGTATTATACACGAGTCTAAATAATGATCTGATATATCATCGCTCTGCTTTAGAATTTCAACAGCATCAATATCAATTCCATGCGACAGTATTAGATCTAAGGTATGATTACGACAATGAGTGGGTCCTGACACGTGTTGTCTAACTCCAATAGAGTTTAAAATGTCTGCAAATGCCAATCCAAATGCGTCTTTATTATTATCTACATGGATATTAAAATCACCAACAACAAGGACTTTATCCGCAGCCAGTACTAACTCTGATAGAAAATCAGCAAATTCTTTGATAAAGTCAGTATGGTGCCCTGGTGGCCTGTATACAGTAGCCAGCACAAATGTCAACTTACATAATGTTACATAAAGCACCATCACTTCGAAGGAATTATATTTGAAATTCTTTTGAATGATTCTGAATATATTACTATAAATTACAGCAACACCTCCCCCTTTGCCTTTCTGTCGAGGATTGTGTCGATAGTCATAACCTTGAGGACTAGACTCATTTAAAATAATGTAATCGTCTGGTTTTAGCCAGGTTTGTGTCAAACACAGCAAGTCTAGTTTATTGTCTGTGATAATTTCATTTACAATAAGTGCTTTTGAAGAAATAAATCTAATATTCAGTAACCCAAGCTTTATCATTTGTTTATCTGATTTATCTGTGATTTTCATTTTTTGAACATCAATTAAATTTTTACCCTTAAAAGGTTTCGGAAGTTTTTTGTATTTACTAGTTCGAGGTACAGACACAGTCTCTATGTGATAATATCTAGGTGAAAGAGTTTCTATGTGCTGTGAATTATTTGAGTTCTGTGACGTGAGGCGGCTAGCAGACGGTCGGTTTAGCCAGTTTGTCTGCGTCCTGATCTGGGCCCTGGTTTGTCATGTTTCAGCTCTAAGACTATTTGCCAAATTTCTAGATAGAAGAGCAGCACCATCCCGGGAGGGATGAATACCATCTCTTTTCAACAGATCAGGTCTGCCCCAAAAGCTTTTCCAATTGTCTATGAAACCTATATTATTCTGCGGACACCACTTAGACAGCCAGCCATTGAGTGATGATAACCTGCTAACTATCTCATCACTCCGACGAACAGGAAGAGGGCCAGAACAAATTACTTCTGCTGACATTGAATTTGCGAGTTCACACACCTCTTTAATGTTAATTTTAGTGATCTCCGACTGGCGAAGTCGAACATCAATTGTGCCGACGTGGATAATGATTTTAGAATATTTACGTTTAGCATTAGCCAGCACTTTTAAATTTGCTTTGATGTCAGGTGCTCTGGCCCCCGGCAAACATGTGACTATGGTGGCTGGTGTCTCTATTTTCACGTTCCGTGTAATAGAATCGCCAATAACTAGGGCACTTTCAACAGGATTCTCAGTGGGTGCGTCACTGAGTGGGGAGAACCTGTTTGATGTTCTAATCGGAACGGAAGAGTGGTGTTTGTTCTTGCCACTATGCCGCCTCACAGTCACCCAGTTAGCCTGCTGCGTGGCTTCTACAACCGGAACCGAATGTGCAGTGTTTACTAGGCTAGTCGCATCCAAAGCAGTATCTAAGGCCCTTTCATTCTCACTATCCTCAAATTTAAGTTTGGATGCGTGTCTCTAATTCTGAGATTCTCTCTGTCAGCCTGATAATATCCCTGCATTTATCACATGTGTAAGTCTCACTGCTGACAGAAAGAGCTAAGCTATACATGTTTTTGTAGAGTAGTCTGACTCCCCACGCCGTCCGAAAAACTGCATCGCACACGGGACTTGCTAGCTGGATGTCTCGGTCGCTTGCCGGTGCCTGGGGCAAGGGTGATGTGCGGGACGCTGTACCTCACGGTGGATCTATGAATGCCGGGCAGCAAAGTCTCCACAGCTTCCCGATCTGGCGAGGACAGATCAGAATAACATACATCGGATAAATCCGCCATTAGATCGACAAGGAAGGTTAGTTTAGAGGAAAAAACAGACGGTAGCTAGCAGGCTAGCGGGCTATGGCTGACACTAGGTGATTACGCTGGTAGATTACTAGTAATAAATCGTTCCGTTTAGTAATACTATGCAATAGGTTAAGTTATCTAGTGAAAAACAAGAAAGTTATATTATGTGAATAGGAATAAAGAGAAGGATTTAGGATAAACTCCACGAAGCTCCGAGCGTAGGTCAGGTAGCAGGCAGCAGTTCACTCAAGGCAGAGAGGCAGACAGGAAATGTAATTGTGAAATGTAATCCCTTGCTGTCTGGTTTTTAGATTTCTTTCATTTGAACATCCATATGCAGCACAAAAGTCCGGCATCGTCCATGAATTCAAAGTACAGGCGGAGATAGCAGCGTTACCTAGCTACTTCCTATGACAAGACCCCTGTTCCAAGATGGCGGCGGTTTTGACGCATGCTTAGAACCCCAAGGCGACATCTAGTGAATATATCTATGGTTCTCCCCTGTCAGGATTCAGTCAGGGCACGCTATAATGTCAGAAACTGCGAATATATGCTGCATGGAGATAGAACAGGTATAGTTTAGTTCAATTACGGTTATAACTTATATTGTCTTCTTGTTTTATCCACTATATTAGTACAAGCCTGTTGTACCGTCCGAATGATGGCCAAAACTTTACAGATGAGTTTTATAACGTTTATTGTACTTCACACAAAAGATGAAGCGTCCGTTTTCACTCTAGAAAATCACTGTAAGAGCTTAAAACACAGTGCAAGTGTGCATTAAAATATTATCCATAAACTCTCTCTCTTATCCTTGTATTATCACCAACACACATAGTGTAAACACACACAGAAACACTCCTTACAACTAACAGTAAACAAACGCCTTTTCAGGTGGTGCTTAATAAACTGGTACATTTTATTTCTGTAATAAACTCAGATGAACTGTAATAAAGTGCTCTCACCTTCATTACTGCCGTATCCAGTATCACTCTGGAGATGTAAGCTGGATCATGAACAGTTTTTACTTGTATATCCTTGAGTAGCACATTTTAGCAGTCTCTGTTTTGTATTGTCCCTTTGTATTGATATTCGTTCACTAAGCAGTCCGGTGTGAAATGATTCACGCAGACATAAACGAATTTCGACAGAACTGAGGGAGCATTTTCCTGGAAAACCAAGTTAATCCACCTCGTTTAGGGAGAAAATGGAGAGAGAGCTATGTGGATTAATCCATCCAGCTACAGAACACCTAAAACGCTTGGGAGACATTCTCGTCAGTGCAACAGCAATGGCGGACTCGCTGTGAACGCGCTCAGGGCGGTTCTATGTTCAAATGGCAGTGTCTGTCAACATTCGTGGGCGGGGCCTGTGGCTTTTGTGACGTCACACTGCCAGGGATCTGGAAACGGCTTGTTCTGAGACACTGCTTATGATTTATGGGGATTAAAAAAAAAGAAGTGGGTGGATTTTTATCATTATAGGGTGGTTGTGTACATACACTGCCAACACACATTTATGTCCAAATGAATTTTGCATAATAGGTCCCCTTTAAACCAGATTAACAGAAATCTGCTTTCTCTGTCATGGTTTAAAATAGTCCTAGACTTAGTCTAGTCCAGAGTTTAATGAGCTGATTTCCTGGAGGAAGACTAGAGCTACTCCAGGATTTAGTCGAGGCTTAAATTAAACCTACCAGGAGGCAGGTTTAACTTCAGATTAACGTTGTGTTTCAAACAAGACACATGTATTACTTGGATATATATCGATATTGATATATACTATCTATCTATATGTATATATATATATATATATATATATATATAATTAGGGCTGTCAATAGATTAATTTTTTTAATCGCAGTTAATCGCAACTTATCGTGAAATTAGGCATACACCATTTATCTTGTTTAACAAGTTCATTTTGCCATCATTGCCTATATCCAGCAAAGTAAACCATCAGATTGAAGTGATTTTCACAAAACTGTATTTTTCAGCTATTTCCAATGTTAATTTAGTTGCCTTTACAAAAAAGGACACCAAATAACCAAATTATATTTTTTTACATTTATGTAGGCTACACCAAAGCACCCATAAAAAGAAATCACAGCAAAACACGTTTCAGAATTTTCACCCTGCGTTCCATTCGGAAGAGCTCATCCCTATGCCCTAATCCCTTCAAAGGGCTTACCCTCCAGAGTGAGAGCTTCGAAGGGATGAAGGGTGTAGGGGTAAAAAAAAACTCTTCTTTTGGAACGCACTTCTGCGTCATCTTAACGAGACAATCAAAGAGGAGTAGATTGTGCAAGCTGCGCCATTTGTTTAGCGTTAGTTTATTTATTTATTTATTTTAGGTTTATCGCATGTAGGCTATATTGTGTCTATGTATTTTAAACATTTGAATGGACTGATAAAGGGAGCTGTAAAGTATTTTTGTTGAAGTACAATGTCGTTTTGACCATAATAATGTACCAAATCTAACTCGTATAAATATTACAGTAGTATAGAAAAATACTATATACACATTTATAGGTAAAATCGAACTCCTATAACCTCCATACCCATTCTGTGACATCAAAGAACTTCCCTGTGCAAAGGATCATAGGTGCCCGAAGTGTCCATCAGTTGTACCCTTCGAAATCCTTCATTCCGAAGGGCCCTTTGAAGTGGCCAGTTTTTGAGCACTTCGGTTTGGAACGACCCTTCAACATGGCGGCCATGATTATTTTCACTCCGAAGTGCCCTTCAGAGGGCGATATATCCTGTTTGGAACGCACCGACAGTGTATCGTATGGGTAACACTTTATAATAACTGCACACTATGAAGCATTAGTTAAGCATTAGTTAATAGTTATTTCATCACTTATAAAGCATTAATAGACATTAGTAAGTAGTTTATAAATACAGCTATAATTGCTTTATTCTTGATTTATAAGCATATCTATAATGTGTTTAATAATTGTATTTTTCATACTTTATTAATAATCAATTTATCATTTCTTAATTAAGTATTACATTATTTACAAACCAGTTATTTAGGAGTTGTCAGTAGTTCATTTAGTAAGTGTAAGTAAATGATTAATAAACTATTTAAACATTCATTTATACATCTTATTATTTAGTCATATAGTAATAGTTACTAAGTGTGTTAGTAAATGTTTTATTAACACATATTCCTACTGCAATTCATGATTAATTCAGGTAGTTATAAAACATTTAGAAGTAGTCAGTTAACTATTTTTGTGAGCTCATCTAAAGTGAGGACTATTTATGCTTTGTAAAGCTTTTATAAATGAGATTTAAAGGTTCAGTGATCTTCTGCACTGCTGTTCTCTAATGATTTAAAGTTAGTACCGAGGTAGTTTTGACACTAGGAATATGTTAATAAAACATTTATTAACACACTGAGTAACTAATACTATATGTCTAAATAATAAGATGCATAAATGTACATTTAAATATTTTATTAATCATTTACTTACACTTCCTAAATGATCTTATGAACCACTGACAACTCCTAATTAACTGGTTTGTGAATAATGTAATACATAATTTAGAAATGATAAATTGATCATTAATAAAGTATGAAAATACAATTATTAAACTCATTATAGATATGCTTATAAATCAAGAACAAAGCATTTATAGCTGTATTTATAAATGGCTTACTAATGTCTATTAATGTTTTATAAATGATGAATTAACTATTTACTAATGCTTAACTAATGCTTCATAGCGTGAGTTATTCTAAAGTGTTACCATAGTATGTTGTTACGACCCTGTCTTCTCCTTCTTTGCCTGCTGGTGGCAGTGTGGTGTCTGGAATGTGACATCAATGTTAAATTGAATCATTTATGGTTGGAGAGTATAAATATCTGGCTGATGTACTCAACAGTACTTCCTCTGGTAGAATATGTTTCTCCAGAGAAGTCATTTGCTCCAACCTGCTTTCTTTTTGTTCTTTACTACTTCCCAACCTTTCTTACCCATTGGATTCTTATTTTCTTTTGTTTATTTAATTCCCTAGACATTGTGTTATTTAGTTTGGAACAAATCATTTTCTAATAAATAACTTAGCAATTCAAAGAACTCATTTGTTTGTGTGATCTTATGTGACGGTCAAGAACGAGCTGGCCGTGACAATGTGCAACAGCAAAGAGCTTGTTTACATTTTAGACAAGTCAAGTTACTTAACATGACCACATGGAGATGCCAAAAAAAAAAACCTAAACCAACCGCCTTGACCTGCATATATAAAGTACACAGCAACATACGCAGGACAAATCCAAACATAATCCTGAATGTGTGTGAAAACTATGGCGGGCCGGAAGGTCCAAAAATATGGCTACCGACTTGTCGCGGGAATTCACTATTCAATTGCCAGTAGCCACTGAATTTACCACTGATAGGCCGCCGGTGCATCTGTATACACACTCTCCTCACGCAACGAATGACTCACTTTCCTCACGCAGCTGACCACTGACTCTCCTCAGCTGGCGACTCACTTTCCTCACGCAGCGAACGACTCACTTTCCTCACGCAGTGAACGACTCACTTTCCTCAGCTGGCGACTCACTTTCCTCACGCAGTGATCGACTCACTTTCCTCAGCTGGCGACTCAGGCTGCGTCCGAAATCGCATACTTCCCTACTATATAGTATGCGAAGAACAGTATGCCAGGCGAGTAGTATGTCCGAATTCATAGTATTTGAAAAACAGTAGGCGAGAAGCAGTGGCGTACCGCATGTCTGTGAGGCCCCCCCGCAAATAATGAGATGAGGCCCCTCCCACGAGCAGTGATGTCATGTGTTAAAATCTGTTGTGCACCTGAGTCCGTCTCCCCCCCAGTTCACAAAAACTGATTTAACAGTGAATCATGTGGTGAATTATCATTGCATTGATTAATTTGATGTTATTATTGAATAATATTATTTATGCTATATAATGTTTAGTGATTTTGATATCGCAGACTAAAATCCAGGCAGGAATAAATATTTAAGCTAATTTACGAACGTGGAGGCAAAAGTGCCGCGGCTCCGATTTTAGTTACTTTAGAAATAGCAGGAGGATCCTTCACAGCAATAATTCACAAACATCAGTTATAGCCCCCGAGGAACAAATTTTATTTAACAGTAAGCTCAATAAAGTAAATGTAATGGCCAACACATCTCAGTTTAAACACTGGCCTATAAGCATCGCAAATTGTAGAGAAGAAATTATACAAGAAAATTTCATGCCTCGCAGTAAAAAAAAAAAAATGAATAGTAAAAGAACTAGGAGAAAAAACTTTAAAAGAACAACTCTATCAGTTATAGGCCTATGCTCTATTCTATATATCAGCTATATGCTGTATTTTGAGAAAAACTAACTTTACATCTTAAAATACCAACTTTTGAGGATTAACTTGTTTATTCTTTTTATCAACTGACTACCACACACAAAAAAGCAAACACTCTACCGAATCCTTTGCGCTCTCCGAGCGTTTTGATGCGCAAAGTCTTTCACTGCTGCTTTAATGTCGTTACGAGCATGAGCATTCTCAATACTCAAAAGAGCTAAACTGGACAGTCTTTCTTGTGGCATTGTGGTCCAGAGAAATGTAGCCTACATCAAGAGCTCATGTGCACGAGAGCCAAGAGAACTGATAACAGCAGCAACGAGCACTGGCCATAATTTCAAAAACACAGACCTACGAATTTCTTATCGAATGGAGATGTTTCTTTCTTTCAGGTACAATTATTCGCTGAGTTTAAGTTAATTTTCACTTCACGTTTCAAAAGAGACGTTTAAGAAAGATTCTCGCAGAGAAAGCTGAAAGCGCACCCTGTTTTGTATTTATTTTATTTTACAAAAATACAAGGTTTTGTTGTTATTGTGAGTGTATCAGTACACAAATAAAAGTAGACCATTTGTAGTTTTGCACTAATCTAAAGTCTATTTTAAGTTGTTTCAGCTGTCATGAGGAAACAATCCATCAGAGTGCGCCGGCGCGTTCGTCGACCAGAGGGATAAAAATGTAGCCAATTTAGTTTCATATTTATATTTAAATATTGAGCTATAGCCTTATATTATTTTTTTTAAATTTCACCTATTATGAAAAGTGAATAGCCTAGCATGATGGATGCGCAATGTCGGGAGACATGCAGCGGGTCAGACATGAGTTTGACCGCTTCATTAAGTTTTGTTTTATAGTAAGTCTTTCTTTAAAGTGAATTTCGTTGTGTAGAAATTGTATCTTAATTTCAATCAACCAATTGCCTATATTTAATAATTAGGAAGAAAACCAAAACGTCGGGTGTGGAATGGATTGAAGTGCGTAACAAACGAACTTTCCGCGGCCTTTGAATAAGCAATAGACGTATTTCTGTTTTTATTAAATTTCTTAAATACATGTCTTTATTACTTAATTAATTGATAAGATATTTTTGGTCTAACAATATATTTTAGCTGGTCTAAATTTTAAGTTAGACACAAATTTGCGTAGGCCAATACAAGGTTCCCTTCTAGACAAGCGCGTAAAATTGCTGTTTCGGCCGCAAATTTTAGATCGGTGCATCAAATGATAAAGGCCTGAACTAAATTCATGTATTTAAATAAAAGAATAAAGAAATAACTAGACTTATTGGCTAGGCTACATTTGTAGAAGAACTTCAGACATTCCGGTAGCTGAGCAGAGCTGGCGATGGGGTAAATATGTTTGGGCAATATACAATAATAATAATAATAATATTAATAATAACAACAATAATAATGTCTCAGCAAAGACCGAACACATATTTATTTGTCTGACTCATGTCCGCTAACAGTAGGCTAACATAGCGCATCAAAGCTTGCTGTTGGCTACCTACAAACGGCGATGGAAACAACAGTGAATTTTTCCCCCTTTTGTGGTAATTTAGCACTATTTTTTATGATCTTCTGCTTGCATTTTTGGGCTTCAGTTAGATCATTATTTTAATCTTTAGTCATTTGAGTTCAGTTCTAAAAAAAGCAAAGGCTATGTAGCAAATAGGTGAATCTGCGACGGGGCCCATCATAGGGTGGGGGCCCCCACGCACCGCGGGGGCTGCGGGGGTGTCCCGTACGCCCCTGGCGAGAAGTACCCGGATGACCTACTGCTTCCGCTCGAATTCTGTAGTAGGCATTCGATGGACGCTGCGCTATCCCGTGATGCCACAGGACTCCACAGGAGAGGATTCTTCATATTAAAAAATGGCGGAAAGCGGCGATACGCAGCTCATTCAAGTCCTTAAGTACCTCAGGGAAAAACTGTGTTTATTGTGGTTAAATTGCACTTGTTTAATATTATGTAAGTAAACGGCTGACTTATTGAAAGTTTAAACAATGTAATGAGAAGATTAAGAGTTGGCTGTAAAAAGATGTTTACTCATTATTACTGACAGCACATCAAGCTAACGAACAGGTCGAGATAACGTTACATCCGCTTGTTAACACTGTTTTATTTAACGGAGATGTTCGTTGTTAAGCAGTTTAATGAGATTAGAAAACTTAACGGACAGCAACATTCAGGCGGCAGTAGTTTATAGGGCTCACAGTTTGTAGTTTTTTTTAGAATATGTATATTATTATCATTGTATTTATTTGTATATATTGTATATAATATTTAGGCTATGTTGTGTATTTCTCTCGCCCTCTCTGTCTTATCTACACATTATTTATTTATATATAATGTATTCAAGTTTGTTTATTGATTCATGTCTTTTGTTTCTCGTGTATTTTTATATGCATTCATTTTTAATAATAAATTACTTAATTTCGTTGCTTCAAATCAGCCTCTGTCATGATATTCACAGATGTATTTTTAGTCTGAGGTAAAATTTCCTAGCTAAATAGGTGATTACTTTGACATATTTAACAAGCTGTTGAAGAAAGCGTGATCTGCGAGCAGCTGACCGACGCCTCCTTTGAGCTGTTGATTGAATCGACGTTAAAACAACGATGAAAGCGGTAAGCATTAATAAAAACATTGCTGATGAAAGCGGAGTAGAGCAGGCCCTTTAAATTTTCGCGCTGTTGTGACGACGCATGGCACGTGACAACATTAACATGGCGGATGTAGTACGTCCGAATTCCATTCATACTACCTATATTCATACTATATAGAACATGTTTTAACGGTCGGGAAGTACGTTCAAATTCAAATGTAGTATGCGATTTCGGACGCAGCCTCACTTTCCTCACGCAGTGAACGACTCACTTTCCGCAGCCGGCGACTCACTTTCCTCACGCAGCAATTGACTCTCCTCACGTTTCTTTTCAAATACTGTGATGGTGCAATAACTTATGGAAGCCCGTTTCCGCCACAGTTGAGTAAAAAAATATAATTCTGTAAGTCATAATAATGAGACTTATGACTTATTTTCTCGTAATAATGACTTAGATTCTCATAATAATGAGAATATTTCTCGTAATTATGAGTTATTTTCTCGTAATAATGACTTAACATCTCATAATAACGAGAAAGTTTCTCATAATAATGACTTAGTTTCTCATAATAACGAGAAACTTTCTCGTAATAATGAGAAACTTCTACGCATGCGCAAAGCAGCGGAGCAGTGACACGCTAGCGACATCCGCTGGTCAAATGCGAGAACTCCGCATCCATGGCACGTTCAAAAGTGTAATCTATAATATCATTAAATAAATAACATTATTGATAAATTATCAGTAGCCTATATGAGACGGGATCTTCTTTTGTAACATTCATTTGTATGTTTGTGTATGAACAAGCAGAAACACAGAGTGGTGATCCATGGATTTCAAACAGATAGAGGAATGATAAGACAGCACACACCTATATATCCAACTCTGTTAAAGAACGCTTCACCTGGAAAGCTATCTTTTGCATACATGTATGTATGTATTCTAATGAGTCATAAACATCTTAAAAGGTGTTTTCTGTAGGAATATCGCTGGAATGCAGGTTTATAACTGGGCAAGTGCTTTAGGACCGGTTTAGCCTATATTAGAAAAGCTTTCCAGCGCCTATGTCTAGGTAAACCCACTAAAACTTGTCATATTCCTTCATTAATCTGATAGTTTTGAAAGCCTTCGCGTTCATACAGCAGTTTCCACCGTTACCACGGAAACTACTCTGCGTTCCACCCACCTTCTCGTGCGCCATAGATATATACACTCGTGCGCATGGAAAAGTATTGAAGATATACTGATAATTTATAACTGATGTTATTTAATGATACTATAGACTGCACTTAACGAAAACAGAAGTGCACGAATGCAGAATATGTGCCATGTTTGCTGTTCTCGCATTTACGAGACATTGACCAGTGGATGTCGCTAGCGGGCCATGTCCTTCTGCTCCGCTGCTCTGCGCATGCGTGGAATTTTTCTCATTATTATGAGAAACTATTACGAGAAAGTTTCTCATTATTATGAGATACTAAGTCATTATTACGAGAAATATTCTTATTATTATGAGAAACTAAGTCATTATTACGAGAAAGTTTCTCATTATTATGAGATACTAAGTCATAATTACGAGAAAGTTTCTCGTTATTATGAGAAACTAAGTCATTATTATTACGAGAAAATTTCTCGTTATCATGAGATGTTAAGTCATTATTATGAGAAAGTTTGTCATTATTATGAGATGTTTTGTCATTATTACGAGAAAGTTTCTCATTATTATGAGAAACTAAGTCATTATTACGAGAAATTTTCTCATTATTCTGACATACTAAGTCATTATTATGAGAAACTAAGTCATTATTACGAGAAAATAAGTCATAATTATGAGAAAGTTTCTCATTATTATGACTTACAGAATTATATTTTTTTACTCAACTGTGGCGGAAACGGGCTTCCATAATAACTAACTACATCTAGTAAAGTTTATCATTTTTTGTGTTGTAATTGTAATTTATTCTGAAGCAATATTCCCATCAGTGTTCTGTAAACTGTTGTTAAGATGTAAACTGTAAATCATCAGATCTGTATACGCTCCCTTAAAGGGATAGGTCAATCAAAAATAAAAATTCTGTCATCCTTGCCTTACCTTCTAGTTGTTCCGAACCTGTATGAGTTTCTTTCTTCTGTTGAACTAAAAATATATTTTGAAATGTCAGTAAACAGACAGCTGACTGTAGCGAGTGACTTTCATAGTAGGAAAAAAAAATACTATGGAAGTCACTGGTTACCATCAACTGTCTGGTTACTGACATTCTTCAAAATATCATCCTTTTTAGTTCAACAGAAGAAAGAAACTCATATAGGTTTGGAACAACTAGAGTGTAAGTCAATGATGACAGAATTATCATTTAGGTTTAACTATCCCTTGAAATTGATTGTCATGGCTTTTTTTTTTTTTTTTTTTTTTTTTTTTTACCTTTATAAAAAGGTAATTTCCCCTAACCTTGGCTATCAATTTCATGTTAATTAGAATAACTCACTGTAGGGCTTTTACCATTATTTTTAGATACTAAAGATACATTTTTGATTTGCAGTTGTCATGCTTAAAAACTGGTTCTGCAGATTTTTGACATTTCAAAATTGCATTGTTTTTGTAACACATTAGTTTAATGTATCTTTAGTTAAAGTTATATATTTTATCAACATTTGAACTTTGCAAAAAGGGAAATGTCACTTTTTCAGAATATTGTATATTAAAGATAATTTGTAAAATCCACAAAAGCTTTATAAATCTTTATTGTAAAGTTGTTAAACAGTGTTTTTCATGCTTGTTTTGCACATTCATATTCAATTTTATACATGCATCTAAATGCCACTTCTGATGCAGATTTCCTCTGCCGTGGAAAAAATAATGGTAAAAGCCCTACAGTGAGTTATTCTAATTAGCCTAACATGAAATTGATAGCCAAGGTTAAGGGAAAATTACCTTTTTATAAAGGTAAAAAAAAAAAAAAAAAAAAAAAAAATGCCATGGCAATCAATTTCAAGGGATAGTTAAACCTAAATGATAATTCTGTCATCATTGACTTACACTCTAGTTGTTCCAAACCTATATGAGTTTCTTTCTTCTGTTGAACTAAAAATATATTTTAGTTCAACAGAAGAAAGAAACTCGTACAGGTTCGGAACAACTAGAAAGTAAGGCAAGGATGACAGAATTTTTATTTTTGATTAACCTATCCCTTTAAGGGAGCGTATAGCTACAAATCTGATGATTTACAGTTTACATCTTAACAGTAACAGTTTACAGAACACTGATTGGAATATTGCTTCAGAATAAATTACAATTACAACACAAAAAAATGATAAACTGCTCAATTGCTGCGTGAGGAAAGTCAGTCGCCGGCTGTGTGAGGAAAGTGAGTCGCCGGCTGCGTGAGGAAAGTGAGTCGTTTGCTGCGTGAGGAGAGTGTGTATACATGTATGTATGTGTATGTTTGTTTAAAAAACCGAACAGTATTTATATAATTTTTTACCTCTAATACACTACTATGTCCAACTGCCTTGAGCATCTGGTGTGTGAGGTCTGAATGCACTCTGACGCTGGAAGTGATCTCTCGAGTGTATCTGTCAATGAGTGTGAGAGATCACTTCCAGCATCAGAGTGCATTCAGGGTTTAATTTGGATTTGTCTGTGCATGTTTTTTTGACTCTTATAGATGGAGTTCCCATTGACACGCATTATACGGCTGACAGACCGCAACGGTTGGAGTTAAAAATCATCATTTGTGTTCTACTGAAGAAACAAAGTCACCTACATCTTGGATGCCCTGAGGGTAAGCAGATAAACATCACATTTTCATTTTCAGGTGAACTATCCCTTTAAGGGGTGTCTCTCTTCAATTAGTTCCCTCATTTTGAACATTGTGAACACCTCCCTTACTACTGGTATTGTTCCCCTCTGGAGTCTGAGGCTGATTTGGGGCCTGGAGAAGTTTTGACATGCCCTGACATTTGTGCTTTTTTCAGTTGTTCATAAACATATTAATGACACAAGTGTCATTACACTGTATTCAGCACAAACTAGGCTACCATAATATGTGAGGAACATGTATGCATATGTTTGTATTTTTGAAGGAATAACGTTTATGCGTGGTTATTGAAAAAACAAAAAACTTAAGTCACTGAAATAAGGCCAAAAAAAAGTATATTAAATCTGTGTTCACAAGACTTCTGGGTATTGGAGGTTGTAGGCTAGAGTTTTTGCTTCAGAATTATGTAAAAATTATGCTGCTTACTCCTTCATATAAAACAATATATTGATTTAGTTTTTGTAAGACAATTTTTGTCAAGAAACACAGTATGCGTGGAGGCGTGAATCATCATGAATAATGGGTCATTTACACCTGAGAAGACAAAAGAATCACATAATAATGACCTGAAATTACTTGCATATTAATAAGGCCTTTCAGTCAGGTAGGCTGTGAAAAAACCCTCTGTGATCATGTCTCAGCTCATCATAAACAGCAATACTATGAAATATTATTACAATTTAAAATAATGGTATTCTATTATATACGTTAAAATATATTGTATTGTATATTGTATATTGTATGTCAATTTTCTATACTGAGGAGTAATATTTATTCAATATTTATTGTTATCACTATGAGCGCTGGATACTGTGTTTTCAATTCATACTTGCAGCCGGAGGGCGCTCTGTACACCTTCAGGCCACAAATCCATATAAAGAAGAACAGGAACCAGGAACTAACGGCATGTCTTCTAGAGATCGTTAACTATGGCTTTAACATCTAGATAAACACTTTTCAAGACAATAAATACACGATTGAGACAATGCATACAATGCATACGGGCGTGGCCGCATTAGCAGATAATGAGCTGAATCACAGACTTCTGACATGGCTCTCTTTTCATACAGATTACATAAACACAGAATATTTGCCGTTTTTGACTTGATTTAAAACCTGACATTTCAACGTTTCTTTAGACATAAGTGTCATTTTTTGTCATTAGTATTCATAAGTTACAGTTCATTTTCTGAGAACTATCAGATTGGACTTTGTTCAGAGGGAGACGAGAGATCACGCATCATGTTAGTTTTCTTTATTTTACATAAAGCACAACATTGTGTTTTTACTATTTTTACTTGAGTGTACACAAATAAAAGAAGACATTCTATAGTTTTAATTAATATATTACTTATGTCTCTATGACAAGAAATGACGGAGTATTTTAAGTCTGTTTTGCTGCAATGTGAAAAAAATCCTGCAAAACACGCCGGCGCGTTACCCGACTCCAGAGAGTCGATAGTTGCAGCTATTACACCAGTCCTTAAAAAGCCTGGATGTGATAAGTCTGAGCTATCAAATTACAGACCTATTTAAAATCTACCCTTTCTTGCTAAGGTTTTGAAATGTGTTGTTGAGGCTTTTCGAACCTTTTCAGTCTGGGTTTAGAAAGGCGCACAGTACAGAGACAGCCCTGGTTCGAGTTATGAATGACCTGCTTGTCTCAGCTGACTCTGGAGCCTCTACCGTCTTTGGTCTTGTTAGATCTTAGTGCAGCATTCGATACCGTGTGCCATTCTATCCTGATAAATAGGCTGAAGAGATGGCTTGGTATCACTGGTACTGTGCTTAACTGATTTAAATCCTTCCTCACTGATCGTTCCCAGTTTGTTGACTTGGGAAACAACAAATCTCAATTTGGACCGGTTCTAAGACAGAGGTTCTACTCATTGGCACACCACCGGCTGTTCACAAAGGAAACTTCATTATGGATGATAGTGTCGTATTTTTATCTGCTCAACCTCGTAACCTTGGTGTGATTTTTGACACTCATCTGACACTAGACTCACACATTAAGGGTATTACAAAATCTGCATTCCATCATCTCAGAAACATTGCAAGAATTAGGCCTTTCCTCACTCCACCTGATGCTGAAAGGCTTATTAATGCATTTGTTATTTCGAGGATTGACTACTGTAATGCACTATTTGTTGGTTTACCTGTTAAATCAATCAAATGACTGCAGTATACTCAGAATTCAGCAGCATGTGTTCTTATATATACTTCATCACGTCAGCACATCACAGGGATCAATGCAATGTCGTGGAATGTATATGATACATGGTTTTTCGCGTGCATATCCTCCTGGGACCCGGGAATAGACTTCTGTCCTCTGTAGTGGACATTATATTTTAGTGATTTTCTCTGACATCATGTCACAGTTTTAAGTCTGGATGCACATTCAGGGCTTTGCAGAGATACAACATTTTTAGAGGTTTCGCCATGAGAACAACAACTAATTGGTCTTTAAATATGACTGAAAATTAAAATCAGTGTGTAGATGCATTGTATTGAATGGGAAAATCCATGTATGACTATTTTACCCACATACTGCATAAAATAAAATGGTACATCAGTTAATTCCATTATATCTTTCATAACATAGGTGAGAATCATCTTTATACAAAGTTTGGTTAAAAAACAATCCTGAAGCCTATAATTAATTGGTGATTAAAAAAAATCCTTTTTTAAAATTTTTTTTTTTTTTTTAAACAACTTAGTCCTGGTGTCCACTACAGAGGACACATCATAACATATGAATAAAATAAAATTTTTCAAAAATGTTTTTTTTAATTTGAAGCTGCACTGAAACTGTAATTTTGTCTTGGAGACATTGCAGCCTTTTTTCAGGATTTAGTATGTCTCTGTTTCATCTGTTCATGTAATCACACAGATTCGATGATGGTGAGATCAGATCTCCATGTGGAGCATCGGCTGTTGTCAGACTCCTTGTGCATACAAAAATCTCACTGGATTATTACAAATAATGGCAAAAGAAATGGAAATGTAAACTGATATTTCCTAGAGACACTATACAGCAAAAGATATGAATAACTGGCTTAAAACCTTTTTTGGGTGAAAATACTAACATGCCTAGAACTTTTGCACAGCAGTGTATACCTTGAATGCAACAAAAAAAAAAAAAAAGAAAAATTGGATAAATGCAAATATAATGTAGATGTGTAAATATTCATGGGTTTATTTAATTTGAAAAATCCTGCAATTTTTCTCTTTTTTAAAAAGTGTTTTTTGTTATTTTTGATCATTTGGAATTGTGAGAAATATTTGTGTTCAGTTATTTCAGCATAAAACATTATTAGTAAAGTTGTGTACTTCACATTTTCATAAACACACTGACACAGGCACTGAGGGTTTGAAGGTTGAGTTTAATATTGAGGAATGAAAGAGTTTTCAATAGTTCCTCTATACAGTATGGCAGATCATTGTGTGTGTCTGTTATTAGAGAAGACAGACTATTTTATATGTTGTTAGAATTGTTTCAGAAGGGTTTCAGAGGGTCACTGAGTTTTTGAGGGAAATGAATTCCAGTCACAGTCTGTTTCCCTCCATGGCAGGGGAGAGCTGCAAATATCATTGCATGAACGCACAAATCTATGCCGACCTGCACCTGAGAGAGAGAGAGAAATCCATACGGGTTTAATATACACAAAATTTTTCACGTTTTTTTCACTTTTAACACCTTGTCCTAACCAGACGTGACACAATAAAGCAACAAGTGATAAAACTGATCTTTTCCAGTGAACCCCGTTCACACTGCCAGTGATGTAAAATTTTCCATGACAGGCAACATGAGGTTTTCTGAGTAGATTTGTGTGTGTCCAGCAATGCGTTGAGAAAGACCTTATGCATCCTTTTCTATGGCATCGATTTTCTGTCTCCTACCTCAAGGCAGATTTTCTCCACCTCTGGAGTGACGGGCTCCACTGGGCTCCAGCCACCAGGTACTGACATTGCTACAGTGTGCTGGTGATCAAATGAAAATGTAATTTCAGGCAATCTGAATTCCTGATGAATTCTGATTTAGTATTTATGTTTCCAAAATCACATGACCTGTGCCGTCGTTCACACACACCTAAATTAAGGAGCTGAAATAGGTTATATATTAAAAGTGTAGAATTCTAAGGAACTGTTTCACTGATAATCACACTCATAGTGTTCACAGTGAATTATTTTTTTTCCTTTCTTTTTTTTTTTTTTTTAATTTGAGGTGCAGTCAGCACGTTCTGCCTCTCCTTGGAATTTTATCTTCACAATTTGATGATAAAAAGTGATTGGCCCAACTAAAGAAAAGCTATTTGCCAGAAAATTTGTTTTGAAATGGTCTTTTGCAGTCATTCCAGCAGCTTTAACACTTTGAAGGTAAAGCCACTAGATTTTCAGATTAGCATCATCAACATACATGTGATCCTGAAACATATAGACATAAATCTACAATAAAGAGGCAATCAATGCGCCAAAATAGTCTCAAAATTTAATATGCAAATGTTGCTGGAATTATGTTGCAATTCTTACAAAATGAGTTAATTGTTTAAAGCCTTCTTTTACATGGTTTTACATTATGTGTATGGGATATTTGAAACTTAAGCTGCACAAGGAAAAAAAGGTTCAAATAAATATATTTATTATAGATAAAAAAAAATCCCAAATAAACAGATACACATTCTACATAGATTTTTGCATTGTATTTTTAAGATCAATCTAAATGTGCACATTTATCATTATTTAAGCTCATTTTCCTCTCCCTCTATCAAGCAGTGTTTACAATCCATCATAGTGCATGATTATGCTGCTTTTTATCACTTGCAATAAAATTTCAAGGAGGAGCAAAGTGTGCTTAAACAAAGGCTCAATAGGAGATTGATATTTATTACCTGCAGTTCCAAGGAAACTGAATATAATAGTTCCATGCAATTCTTGAAGATGATATAGAACATAACTGATATGATCACACGGTATTCCAATGACGACACATGTCATATAATTTAGACAACATAAATAGTGAATCATGTTCAATCTGACATTCAGACTGCTTTATAATAACTTTTTATTTCATCAAGGCTTTTGGTCAATGATTTATCAATATATATGAATGTGTATCTTTTTATTTGGGTGAAAGCTGAGATACAGAAGAAGATTGGAAAGAAAGTCTGTTTACACTGCCATGAACTTGCAATGGTGGCTGCCCCGGTTAAATTTAAAGTATTATTAAAGGTAAATTGCATTACATTGTTCAGGTGCCAAAAAATTCAAAACTTGTCAAGAAAAAAAAAAAAAAAAAAAAAAATTACAATCAATTTCAGTTTCCCGGTAAACAGCTCATAAACCATCGATACACAAAATTAATGGCGTTCAGTATCCACAGTAACACAGAATATACACTTAAAGGAACACTCCACTTTTTTTGAAAATAGGCCTCAATAGGCATAATAACATTGTGCCTGCTGCACCCATGGTACGGCAGCAAAGTTCCTTGATTATTACGGCGGAATGAGAGTATAGTTCCTAGCCATATCGGCCTAGAAAATAACAACTTTTCATTTTCCGTCGGTCTTAGTACACGATATAACTACAGAAGAATCAAGTTTTAAATAGGAAAAATATTGAAACTCTTTGGTCATTTTTGAGCGAGATGCTAACGGTCTAATCAGATTCAATGAACTATGCTAAGCTATGCTAAAAGTGGTACTGCCAGACCTGGAGATCGGCTGAATGTATTTGAAAACGGTAAAACTCAACTGTTTAACTCTAGCTAGGGGAGTTGGAAAATGAACCTATTTTCAAAAAAAGTGGAGTGTTCGTTTAAAGTCGGCATGAAACGGAAGTTGCGATTGTCTTTTCTTCTGTACTGTGACATCTATCCAAGTGAAACGGCATCTGAAATGAGAGGGCGGGACTTGATTTCATCCTTCGGAAATTGATTGGAAGTTGGCCGTTGCTAACGAAATGGAGGCAGATATGAATTACTAACTCCGAGCATTCACGTTACTGTAAGAGCTTTATTGAGGATGACGAGGACGGTTAACGGCACTAAACAGCCAGAGAGACTGACTGACTGACTGACTGACTGATGGTGTGTGTCCGTTGGCGCGGAGCGAGCAGTTAAAAGAGCGAGTGTTTTCGGTTCATTCCTATGGAAGTTGAGCTGCGTATTTCATGCCGACTTTAAATGACATAGAATGAAGGGTCCCCCCCACCCCCCGCTCTGGTTGTGGTTTGTTGTTCTTAATGAAAACAATGCGGATGGAGGAGGTCTTAGGATGTTTTATACTGAAGAAGCAGGTCTGCAGAAATACACAGAGCACAATTAATTTTTTGGGATACACGTCTCTCCCCTTAAGTGGTCCATACAGCATGGAGAAAGCAGCACTCTCGTTTGAAGAGCGAGAGAAAGCACAGCCGACCTCGTCAATAGCAAATGTGCTTCTCAAAATCGTAATTTACTCAATTAACAGTTACAAAACATAAGACAAATAAAATAAGTCAAATAAATTAAGTAATTAAAATAAAATAAATAAATAATGCAAGTCACAAAATACATGTCACCATTATATGGCATATGAAATAATATAAAAAAATGAAAAGTTTCCTCACCGCTTACTCGCATCAGTGAATGAATTAAACGGGGAATCACGATTTTATGGTCAGAAGCTACTTGACAAATGAAAATCACAAACATTGACACATGGTAATAAAATAATTTGATAAATACAATATATTAAAATGTAATATTTTTATTTCAATCAAATTAGTGTAACGGAGATATTTTTCACTGAGGGACTTTTATTTTGATGGGTTGCTCTGTCTCCGGTATGTCCGCGGGAGATGCAAAGACGTCTGGGAAGGAGAAGAAGAAAAAAAACCGTAATGATCAGACACGCATGCAGACACGCTATGATTGCCGTGTGAGGAGGTGTCGATTTTTCCGCCTGTTTTAAAAAAAGTAAGACAGTGTTATACATTCAGTTTACGTTTTGTGCACACTGAAATTACCCTGTGAAGTCGGAGACGTTGTTGTGAAGCCGGAGACGTCGTTATAGCAGAAGTTTGGTCAAGTGCGTCATCGGATGAAGAGTGGTGTTGGAGACTGGCCGAGAGCACGAGAGAGAGTTGCTGGAGCCGTGAGTTTCAAGAACACTGTTGTTTTATTGCATCGTTCGACTGGGCATTTTGAGATTTCTGCTGTTTTTCGAGTCACTCATGAACTGTCTTACAGAGCGAGAGACACTGATTTCTTCCTGCGAGTTACTTAAGTGCACTTGTTAGTGCGCGAGAATGCGTTTTTGAATTGCACTTAATTTCTACGGAGTGATTTCTTTTTGAGCATTTTTTCCTTTTCCTTGAGTCTGAATCTACAAGTCACTCATGAACTGTCTTACAGAGCGAGAGACATTGATTTATTCCTACGAGTCCCTTAAGTGCACTTGTTAGTGTGCGAGTGTTTCTGAACTGAGTGATTCTTACAGAGTGATTTATTTTTTTTCCCTTTTTATTTTCTAAGTATTTTTGCAATTTTGGAGAGACTGAGATCATTACGATCAAGTTTTACTTCTGAAACCCCCGAGAAGCACTATAAGCCAGACGCTGTTTAGTGAGTCGCGTGCACCCCGTGGCTGAGCGCTATTTTGTTCCAGAGAGTTCGAGTTTTTTTGGGCCGTGCTGAAATTTTTTTGTTTATTACCCTGCCATCCTTAAGACATCTCCCTGTTCTATCTCACTGGTCTCATTGTTGCAAGTCATCTCATCTCATCTCATCTCAAGTCGTCTCATCTCATCTCAAGTCATCTCATCTCATCTCATCTCAAGTCATCTCTTCTCATCTCAAGTCTTCGTCGCTACAGACTGGTACAAGAGTTCGTTACACACACACACACACTTTACTGATTCTGATTGAACTGAACTGAGTGTTAAAATGAACTGAGAGTGTCAATTTGAACCGTGTCCATGTGAGCTGAATCAAAAGGAAATTGATTCATTAACTGATTCATAAGAGTCATTGGAGTGAAGTCCATAGTGTTTGCTATGTGAAATGAGTTAAGTGAAACGAGTTGTTTGAAACAAGTTATTTGAAAAGTTATCAAGTTAAAGCTTGAAGAGTTTGTCCAGACCTGTCCAGTGTTTGATAAGCAGCTTGGAAACTGGTATTGAAAATAATTCTTTGAAATTTATATTTGAAGTGTTTTACGGGTTGAGATTGTTAACCTTTTGGAAGGATTACCAATATTGAAAAGAAATTCCAAAACTCTTTTTGTTTTTTTTATTCTCATTTTATTTCATTCTATTGAAATAAGACACAAAGACAAAAATACAGTTTATTAAATTAAAGAAAAGAGGAATAAATTGAATATTGTTAAACAATACAGTTGAAGGTTATTTCATATTTTTTTACTTACCTTGGTGTAGGGGCGTCTCACTTAGACTGTTAGGTTTAGGAGGGTGGGAACGTGAATTTGAGTTGTCACTTTATATCACGTATCTATACTTCAGGAAGCCACCGCGTTGACACTTACTGACCTGAAGCCCACACTATCTGATCTTATAATATAATAGTCTAAGATAAAACATATACACCTATCGTGCATAATTGAGACTCAAAGCACCAGAGTGAGGACTAAGATCCTTCCACTCTCAAGTCATCCAGGGTAACACTTACATTTCCCCTACGGAGCGAGACTTAGCGTTTCGTTACATTAGGAAAATAAAGTGTAATGAATGAATAGTGAGAAATGTGTATGTTCAGTTATTTCAGCAATATGTTTTAGTAAATTGATGTGAATTTGGTTTTCTTCACATAAACACACAGGCACTGAGGGTTTGAATATTGAGTTTAATATTGAGGAATGAAACAGTTTTCAATAATTCCTCTATACAGTATGGCAGATCATTGTGTGCCTGTTATTAGAGAAGAGACTGTTTTCTGTATGAGGTTAGAAGTGTTCAGAAGGGGACCAGAGGGTCAATGAGGGGTTTGGGGTACTGGACTCCCTTAACAGTCAGTGTTGGTTTAGCGCTGTAGAGAACTGCAGATATATCTACATGAAAGCACACATCTACTCCGACCTGCACCTGAGAGAGAGAGAGAGAGAGAGAGAGAGAGAGAGAGAGATCTACATGAGTTTAATATATACAAACATTTTACTCAACAATTTACTTTTATCACCTTTTTTCACATCAGCATGTCTGTGAATAATTGGCAATAGCAAATCTCTGTACTTCTGCAGCAGTAGCGGAACAAATCATCAGCAGCATAACAGATCTATTCCGCCAGGCCATATCAATCTCTCTGAGAGTTGTCATGACAGTTGTCATTGCGGTATATATCTATGGCATCACTGTCGAAGAGTAATTAGCTCGTGAAGTGAATTTACTTAATGTAGAGCTAACAAAAGTTATCCTAAGCATTGCTTTATTGTATTCGGCTGTTTTACTGATTGTTGGTATATCATGCTGAGTTTGTATGTGAAGCATTTTTGTATAATACACATTGGTCTTGGTGGTCTAATGTTGAACAAACATCGAGGGGGCAGGTGTTACAAATTCACAGATTCAAATTCACAAATTTACCTTGACCACATAGTGTGTTGCTATGACTGTGAGAGATGAAGCTTATTGGAGTGTAAACATCAAAATGTTTTCCAATCATCTCTTCTATGCGTGTCTTCTCCTGAATAAATAGACAAACAGTTTATATTCATCTAAATTATTTTTATTTTTTTAAAAATGTATATAAGCTAGTCTGCTGAGAGTATTCTGTGTCGTTGCTAATTTCTTGATTATTTTGTATATAGCCAGAGTGTCTCAGCCTCCACAGCCCCATCGGCTCAAGATTCATTTATCAACACCAAACCTCACGTCTTCCTGTTTTCTCATATTATACTGGATATCATGTAGAATTATCATTAAAGTCACACAATGCACATTTACTTGTATCTGTCACATTTTTTTAAGCTTTAAAGGGTTAGGCTAGTTCACCCAAAAATGTTAGTTTAAATAGCAGAAAACACATATAAAATAATTGACTTTAAGTGAAAAATAAAGCCAAGCTCTCCTATAAATGACAACAAATAATTTCCAGACACATTTCACAGCACCAAAATAGATCATTTTACTAGACTGTGTTTTAACAAATTAACTGCATTAACTACATGAGTGATTTTCTGTCTCCTACCTTAAGGCAAATGTCCATCACCTCTGGAGTTACAGGTGTCATTGGGGTCCATTCTCTATGATCTGACATTGCTGCAGTGTTGGTGATCAAAGCTGATGATGAAATAAAATGTATGATGATTGTGATCCATTATTTATGCTGTCAAAATCGCATGACATGAGTCGTCATTGTAATTCCATGTAATCACATCAAAGGAGCCGAATGAATAGGCGGAGTTTCACTTTGGTGGTGTTGTGCAATATTCAGTTTTGTATGATAAATCTTCTGAGCTATTCAGATAAATAAGGACACAACAGAGCGAATAACCTATGATAATTTAGGCTGACAGTTTTTTTTACTCTTTGATGTCTTTTTTATTTCATTTGTGAGGTTTTTAATTTAATTAGAATAGTTTGATTAGTTGTCATTACAGGTTACTACATACTGCAGCGTGTCAACAACAATAATACCTGAAATAAACCACTACAAATGTATCTGTGGCCTAATAAAATGTATATAAGCTAGTCTGCTGAGAGTATTCCGTGTCGTTGCTAATTTCTTGATTATTTTGTATATAGCCAGAGTGTCTCAGCCTCCACAGCCCCATCGGCTCAAGATTCATTTATCAACACCAAACCTCACGGCTTCCTGTTTTCTCATATTATACTGGATATCATGTAGAATTATCATTAAAGTCAAACAATGCACATTTACTTGTATCTGTCACATTTTTTTAAGCTTTAAAGGGTTAGGCTAGTTCACCCAAAAATGAAAATTTTGACCTTTGTTCATCTTTGGAACACTATTAAGATATTTTTGATAAAATCAGAGAGGTATATGACTCCTTCAGCAATTTAACCAACAATTTCAAGGTCCAGAAAGGTACTAAAGTCATCGTTAAAATAGTCAATATGACTGCAGCGGTTCAACCTTAATGTTATGAAGCGACAAGACTTTATTCAACAATATCTCCTCTGCTGTGTCATTCTTGTACTCTGTTTAGGCTACGTTCAGGGCTTCCAGGTTTAGTATTGGCAGGCTCCTGCATCAGCATCACATGCATGTGTCTTGCTGCTCACGTAAACAGTGTGAGCCTATAGAGCCACGGTTCTGACATAGAACCTGGAAGCGCTGAACGTAAACAGCGAAGGAGAATGGCACAGAAGAGAAGATATGGTTGAATAAAGTCATTATTTTTGTTTTGTTTTTGCTCACAAAAAGTATTCTCATCCCTAAATAAAATTAATGTTGAACCACTGCAGTCATGTTGACTATTTTAACGATGACTTTAGTACTTTTCTGGACCTTGAAAGTGATGATTAAATTGTCACGGAGGAGTCATATACCTCTCAGATTTCATCAAAAACATCTTCATTTGAGTTCCGAAGATGAACGAAGGTCTAACGGATTTGGAATGACACGAGGGTGAGTAATTAATGACAG
This sequence comes from Megalobrama amblycephala, assembly GCF_018812025.1. NCBI lineage: Eukaryota > Metazoa > Chordata > Actinopteri > Cypriniformes > Xenocyprididae > Megalobrama > Megalobrama amblycephala. The sequence goes on from NC_063047.1 coordinate 3,893,220, forward strand.
AATTTTAATTTTTGGGTGAACTAACCCTTTAAGAAAGCAGCATCAAAATCTTTCCTCAAACACCTGTTTGGGAATCACTAGAAATAATATGAAATGTGTAGTTCATCCAAAAATGAAAACTCTGTCATCATTTACTCACCCGTTAGAAACCAGTATGACTTCTTTTCTTCTGTGGAACACAAAAGAAGATATTCTGAAAAGCAAAAGAAGATTAAAGCTGCAAGCAGCGATGAAAGGGCCCTCGCACCCGGGGCCACCGCCACCTGGTGGCCTTAGGAAAACAGTGAACAGTGGGTGATATGCATGTAAGCAAGTAAATACAGGAGAAATATGAAGTCATTTTGACGCGCCACACTTCCTGCTGCCAACAGGTGGCGCTCTGACTATAATTGAATATTGCCATGTAGATGTCTTCAGGACAGGACTTTTATCAAACGTGAAGTTTGGAGCAGATCAGACATTGTATGCCTGAGTTACAACAACTTGCTATTTTGAGGCGTGAATCTCATACATTAGCACTCAGCCAAGTGTTTCATGATTTACCTTGTTTCTAGCATGTTTGGTACTTCATGACATATTTAAATTTGTTTCTGGGAGTGAAATACATTCCTTTTGCCAGCAGGTGGCGCTATGACGAACTGAATATTGGCATATAGATGACTTCTGGCCAGGACTCTTATCAAACATGTGAAGTTTGGGGCAGTTTGGACACTGTATGCCTGAGTTACAACAGCTTCCTCTTTCATGGCGAAAAATCAGGTTTCGTCAGGCCACCACGGACACACCCTTCAACGAAAACTGAAGATATTTGCAATTTAACGTCACCAAGGCCTTAAAATTAGACTGACCAAATATGATTTTGATCTGGTTAAATCTCTATGAGGAGATAATCTAAGTGTAAAACATTATTTCCTGTAGCCAGCAGGTGGCGCTATGACTAACTGAATATTGCCATGTAGATGTCTTCAGGCCAGGACTCTCATCAAACATGTGAAGTTTGGGGCAGTTTGGACATTATATGCCTGAGTTACAACAGCTTCCTCTTTCATGGCGAAAAATCAGATTTCGTCAGGCCACCACGGACACACCCTTCAACGAAAACTCAAGATGTTTGCAATTTAACGTCACCAAGGCCTTAAAATTAGACTGACCAAATATGATTTTGATCTGGTTAAATCTCTATGAGGAGATAATCTAAGTGTAAAACGTTATTTCCTGTTGCCAGCAGGTGGCGCTATGACTAACTGAATATTGCTATGTCTTCAGGCCAGGACTCTAATCAAACATGTGAAGTTTGGGGCAGTTTGGACATTGTATGCCTGAGTTCCAACAGCTTCCTCTTTCATGGCGAAACATCAGATTTCGTCAGGCCACCACGGACACGCCCTTTGGCGAAGAGTCAAGATCTTTGCAATTTAACATCACAAAGGCCTTTAGATTAGACGGACCAAATATGATGTTAATCTGATTAAAGCTCTAGGAGGAGTTTGTTAAGTACAACGTGTGGGAATGGCAAAAACTGCAAAAGTTTTGCAGAGAAAATTCTAAATATCTCACTTCCTGTTGGGTTTACAGATTTTGGACCTTGGGACTTTTTTGTAGGTACTGGGCTGTTAGATCTGTCTACCGAATTTCATACCTGTATGTGAAATGTAGCGCAAAAGGCGTTTAATTGAAATTTGTAGGTGGTGCTATTGAGACATTTTGACACACCTAATTCTGAAACCCATATCAGATGTAAATTTTCACCACTTCTGAGACGTGTGCAAAGTTTCATGAGTTTTCAAGCATGTTCAGGCCCACAAAAATGTGATTTATTTCAGAGAGGAAGAAGAATTGACTGTGCAATTACAATAGGGTCCTCACACCATTGGTGCAACCAAAGAAGATATTCTGAAGAACAAAAGAAGATAAACTTGTATAACATAGTAGTGTTCTGTAGCTTTAAATGTGAGCAGACTAAGATCCTAAAGCTTGCTTATATGCATGCGCGAGTTGGTGCTATGGTGTTGAAGGTTGTACATTGCCTGTTGAACTCCTGCATGTCTCATAGTAAAGAAACTGTTGTTAAAAAGGATCTTTGCCTTGCCATTCGTCATTCAACATGGTGTCAGAAGTGGTCTGCACAGAATCGTGAAAGCAGAGAGGAAAAATGAACTTTTCCAATGAGCATCCACACAGTAAGCCATCGTTATTTACTGTACAATGGCTGAAGGGGTCTGCAGACCTGATCCTCTTGTATTTGATGGCAATATCGCCGAAAATTGGCGTGTGTTTGAGCAGGAATTCAACATATTTATTGCTGCTGCACACTCTGAGAAAGAGCCTCGCACAAAGGCATTCATACTGCTTAATCTGGCCAGCTTGGAAGCCATTAAGAGCGAGCGAACATTCGTTTATGCACCCGCTGCGTATACAGTAGGCGAGGGAGAAAACAGACAAATAATTACTCCGGCTGAAACACGCGAGGACCCGGAATGTCTAAAATGCAAGTTTTGCGAACTTTGCAGCCCACGAACAAACATAACGATGGAAAGACACAAATTTAATTCAATAAACCAAAAGCCAGGAGAAACAACAGAGGCATATGTAAGCGACCTACGAAACAAGGCACAGAGTTGCATATAAGGAACAAGGCTCTACTAGGATTGAATGGAAGACAGGGAATTGTCCCTGCTTTTTGTATTACAAGCATAGGAGAAGGTCTTTGGGATACCAAGGAACTCCTGGGTACCTGACCGGGAGATGACCATATTAACACTTGTTTTTCTATATGTATCACATTCCTATACCATGAACTATTTGTATTCTCTCTCTAATTGGTTAAACCTATACTACACCCCTTATACTCTTTCTATCTATCTTTCTATATACTCTCTTCTGCTAAATAAACTGAGACTATATTCTCCCTCAGCGCTGAGTAATTGTTTATTCAATTACCAAGGACATTAAGAGGACTGGGATGAGGCACTTAGGAGCCGTAATCTAACAATTTTGGGGGCTCGTCCGGGATTTCTCCAGACAGGTAAGAAATAAACTGTCTGTTGAGAAATTGATCCTTGTATTTTCGTGCCGCACTTTTTCATATTTGTTAAAAGTGGATAGCCTCGTATTTTAATAAATGCGGGAAGAGTGAAAGAAGACTGATCACCCTTTCATTTTTTGGTGTTATCCTCACGGATTTTATGCGTGGGAAGGGAATAGATGAGTTTGAGTTAAAGATTTTCTTTCTCTCAAAAGTCTATTTCATGGTGATATCCTCGGTTCTTGTTGGCAGTTGAATGAATAATACTGAATGTATTTTTTTCTCCTTTTGGCCAAAAAATACCAAAAATGTTAATATAAAGCCGCAGACTTTAATTTGTATTTTGTTTGGCCATTCTCTGAAATTGTAAGGCTTTCATTAAAGCAAAGGAGAGATCTTTGTTGGCTGTTTCAAATGGGTGAAACAATTAGTCGACCGTTAATGGGGGAAACCCCTAAGGATTTCATGAATCGCAATAATAAAGCGTTTTTCACAGAACCCTATCTCTCTAATCTCGCGGGATGGTCAGAAGGGAAAATACAATTAGATCCATCTCCCCGCAATGGTTCTTTTAAAGATGAAGACATGTGTGATGCAAAAGATATGATATTTGGTTCTTGGGGTGACCCAGGATGGTCAATTGATTATATGAAAGATGCGTATAAAGCTTGGATGAAGATGAAAACTTATTGGGATAAGGGACCAGAGTTTACAAAGCAAGACAGCTCTCTCTCTCAGACTCAGCTGAAACCTGATGCGTCCTTTCCCCCGTATGAATGTGTTGTTTCTGCTGAAATTCCAAAGCCCTTGACCAATCGATTGTATCCGCAGTTGCCGACCACAACTGAAGGTTTTCCGTTTGTACAGCTTGCAGATGGTTACAAAATTACTCCTCTGAGTGTTACTGAGGCCGTAACTATTTGCAAAGATTTACCTGATCCGGCTAGGTCACCACATCAATTTGTGGCAGTACTGCAATGGTTAACAGCCTACAGTCAACTGACGGGGCGAGATTATCTTTTTATTTTGACTAAAACACTGCCTGCGGAAATCACAGAGGAGGAAATTATTGAAGAAGTTGATTACTTAAACCCCATGTATGATACGCCACCTGTTCGTCGTGTTGTATCTTGGAAAGCTGGAGATTCTAAGCCCCTTGATTTGTCTAAACCTTCACGAGTGCTTTTAATTACGGACTCCGATGAGGAAGATGAAGGTGATTGGGTATGGGCCAGCTCAGGTAAACTTAAAAGTTTTTTTCAAGCAATTGACTGCTTTTTTGCTAAAAATGTCTTCTGTTAAACAAGACATCTAGCATGCAGCCAATACCCAACAGAGAACTGGTGAAAGCCATGTTGCATTCTTTAACAGATTTAAACATGCATGGGTTGAGGAGTATGCAATTCCTATTGATCAAAATTGTCCATTGTTCTTAAATACGTTCCTAAATAATATGAACAAAGACACTGCACAGTTAATTCGTATAACTACTCCAAATATTACTACCATTTCTGTTGATGAATTGGGACAACACTTGCATGAGCTTTCCTCCGCTGGAGCCTTTGATATCTCCAGGGGCAAAACTCCTGCAATGCTGCAAGTTAAAACTCCTGCAAGTTAATGCTGCTGTGAATCCTCGCCCGCAACAGTTTGGAAACATGAGACGCTGTTTTTATTGTGGCAAGCCAGGTCATCTGGAACGTGACTGTAGGAAAAAGGCTTGGGATTTGAGGCAGAGGTCAGAAAAGCAGAGAAAGAGGAGCTCTGGTGGCTCTAAGCAAAGGACCCCACTTGCGCTCCCTTCTGCAAAGACTGACAAACAAAATCCGGTCTCTCCCATAACCTGGCCACAATGACTCAGCTCCAGTTTGACTAAGCCCTCCTCTGATAATTTTTCACTGATTTCTTTATCTGAATGTGTCAACTGTTTTGCCATTTATTGAATTAAATGTGGACCATAAACCCTATGTTTTTCTCATAGATAGTGGGGCAACTATCTCATCGTTATCTTCTCTTGTTGTTTATGAGGGCTTGATTACAGGAAAATATGTTACCTCTGTGGGAATCAACGGTGTACCTGTGAAATGACACCAACATTTCCGGTTACTTCTAATGATATCCCATCATTGTTTAAAATGCATGCATTTGCAATCATACCTAATTCACCATTTTCCCTTCTCAGTAGAGATCTCATGCATAAATTGAGTATTCAACTTCATTTTGATGCTGACTCTCTACAACTTATGTTTCCTGCAGCCTTCTCTCTCACTGTTGATACAGGAAATGTTCTCCTTGAGGACGATTCTGCAACTGAGCTCAAACAGGAAATTGAGGGCGTCAACCCCAAGTTGTGGACGGCCCATAAGGATGACGCAGGATTCACTGATGTGCAGCCCTATGTTGCTATGTTAATAACAGACAAGCCTGTGTATCAGAAACAATACCCCCTCTCAAAAGAAAAGGTGGAGGGTATTCTTCCTGTTATTGTTAAACTGCTGGCTCAAGGCATCCTGGTGCACACTCATTCACCTTCTTATACACCAATTAATCCGATTAAGAAAGCAAATGGTTCTTGGCGTTTAACTCAAGATTTGAGAAAAGTTAATGAGTTGGTAAAACCATTGTCTCCTATTGTACCTGATGTGCAAACTATAATTAATTCTATTCCTTCTGAATATTCATTTTTTACTGTTGTAGATATTTCCAGTGCCTTCTTCAGCATTCCTGTTGATCGCCAAACTCAGCCGTTGTTTGCTTTTACCTTGGAAAATTCACAATTAACGTGGACAAGACTCCCACAAGGGTTCAGAGATTCTCCGGCTGTTTTCTCTGCTGTAGTGCACGCCACGCTAAAAGATGCCAAACTTCCTCCAAACACTTGTCTGCTTCAATACGCAGATGACATCCTCATCACAGGTGCAACTGAGGACATGTGTGCTGCCTCTAAAATTGTCTGCAACATTTTGGCAGAGGCTGGTTTCAAGGCATCTAGAGAGAAACTACAGTGTGTACAGAGGAGGGTTGAATACCTTGGACATGAATTGTCACAGGGCAAAGTGACAAGGGCTTTTCGTCCCATAGCTTATTTGTCTAAAACTCTTGATTCAGTAGCCAGTGGACTTCCTGCTTGTTTGCGTGCAGTGGCTGCCACGGCGGTCATGGTTCAAGATGCTGAAAAATTTGTGTTATCACATAAATTGATAGTGCACACCTCTCATCAGGTAGGAGTCATTATGAGCAATATTTCTACTCAACATATGACTGCTCAACGCCGCTCTGGCTATGAGGCTATATTATTAGCTACTGCTAATTTGATTCTGAAACCAACTTCTGTTATTCATGGCCCTACTGTACATTTGCACAGGTTGCTGACGCAAGGTGAATTTGAGAGTGACGACCACGATTGCCTGGACAGAATCCAAATTTCGACTGCCTGCAGCCCAGATGTTTCTACATCTGTCCTGGAGGAGGGGAAGAATTGGTATATTGATGGATCCTGTTTCAAGCCAAATGATAATGTATACTTGTGTGGGTATGCTATTGTTGAATTACCTGATCATGTAATTGAGGCATACCCCTTGCCATACAAGTCAGCACAACGCTCAAAAAAAAAGTTTTTTTGATGCTGTTCAGTTTATTTAAACAATTTATTTTGATTCAACACCATTGTATCAGGTTTTTGGTTTAAATGTGATTGATTCATGTTAAATTGACTTGAAACAATTGCTCTTTGACTTAACTTTATGTTTTCATATTGGAATAACATGTTTCAATCAAGTAAACCCAACCAGAACTCAATCAAACAGGATTTTCACTTCCCATCATGCTTTGCAAAGGGGCTGAACTAGGAGTGTTAATGTTGAAATAAAGTGTTATTTTAAGCAGTTTTTAGGATGATGAGAAAATGGAAAGACTTTTTAATGTTTACTGTTGTATTATATTGGTATTTAAAAGTTTCTGTTAATTAATAGTTTTAGGGTTACCATTGTGGTGAATTGTTGCACTTGTGCTTGGGTTGAGGACCTGCTAACAAACAAATTACTTTAATAAGAAAATAATCACTATGGTAGTGCTCTGGGTTGCATTTCCCAAACGCATTGTAAGCCTATGTTGATTGTAAAACCATTGCCACCAATGGACTTATGATCAATTTAGGCTTTACAATGTTTTTGGTTAAGGCAATTTAGGATGAATCCAGTATCACATCTAGATTTCCAACACAGAACATCACAAAAGTTATATAAATCACAAAATTAAACAAGAAGAATTAATTGTAAAAATCAATGTATATGAAAACAATTTATTTATTTATTGTTTTTTATTTATTTTCCAAAACATTGCAAATTAGTTGGGCTGACACTATTAAATTAAGCTGTGCCCAACCATAGTAAATAAGTTGAATCAACCTTAATAAATTAAGTTGACCCAACATAAGTACATTAAATTGGAATAACAGAATTGCATAATGCTGAAATAAATCAACTTAATCATGTGGAAATCCTTTCCATGATTTTTTTTTATGTTCGTTCAAAGAGTTATTTTTTTGAGTGAAGTTGAAGAATTAATTGCTTTAACGAGAGCTTGTCAATTGGCAAAAGATCAGTGTGTTAATATATACACTGACTCAAAATATGCGTATAGCATAGTCCATGACTTTGCTAAATTGTGGAAAGAAAGAAATTGGAAAACCAATTGCTCATCATAATATTGTGGCAGAGCTCATTAATGCAGCACAACAACCATCAAAACTCTCTGTTATCAAAGTAGCAGAACATGCGTCAGGAGAAACAGATGAGGCCAAAGGAAATAGATTTGTATATGAAGTAGCGAAATGGGCTGCTAAAGAAGTGATATTAAGTCCACATGTAAGCGAAAGGGGCACAGATGTGCCTATGATGAATTCATCATTGACTAATGATTTGGACATTAAAATATTACAAGCTACCCCTACGCAAGCTGATTTGACTTATTGGTCAGACAATGAAGTAAAACCAGATCAAGCTGGAATTTTAAGAGACAAACAGGGTAGACTTGCACTACCTGCATCTGCGATTGTTATGCTATGTAGACATTATCATGGTGTATCACATGTGTCAAAAAAGAAAGTGATACAAATGTTGAATCGATCTTATTGCATAGCAAATGTTTGAAGAAATACTCTGTTGATATTGGATGCTTGCCTGGTGTGTGCTCAAACCAACAAGCACAAGGCAACTGAACATGACTCTTTACCATATCCTGAGCTACCATTCCAACACTTGCAAATTGATTTTACGCACATGCCTCCTTGCGGAAATAATAAATATTTGCTTGTGATCATTGACAGATTTTCTAAATGGCCTGAAGCTCGGCCCGCCTCGTGTTCCGCCCCGGGGGCAGGGTGGAACTGAACAGGGACAGCTCTACGGACCTAGAGCCCTGCCCAGGGGGGCGGGTCTCCCTGCTGCCGGGCCGGACCCCGCTCCTGCTTCTCCCCTCTCTCCCCACCAACCATTTAACCCGCTCTCTGCGGGATGTGCACAGGTGGTGTGCGTCTTGTCGTGAATGTCAGTTGGTAAATCCACCGGCCACCCCAAAAGCGCCTTTGCGCCCTCTCCCATTAATGCAGGTCCCCTTCGAAAGAATTGGTATGGACCTCATCGGGCCATTAGAGAGATCAGCGAGAGGGCATCGCTTTGCATTAGTCATTGTGGATTATGCAACGCGATATCCCGAAGCAGTGGCTCTCCGCAACATTTCCGCTAAGAGTGTTGCGGACGCGCTGTTTAGTTTAATCTCCCGAGTGGGGATTCCGAAAGAAATCCTCACTGATCAAGGCACGGCGTTTATGTCACGCACGTTACGTGAACTTTACGAATTATTGGGCATTAAATCGGTTCGTATCAGTGTCTTTCACCCAGTGTCAAATTTACCACCTCAATCTCCTTAAAAAATGGAATGAGGCAGAATCAGTGATGCTGGCGACGGTGACTAGCAGAGAGGATGATCTTGGGCCAGAGGCAAATATTAAAAAAACAATCCCTCGCTCTGGCCCCAGGAGGAGACCACCTCTCGCCCTCCCAGCTCACTGATTTGACTAAGTTACAAGCAGAATTTGCTGACGTGTTTTCTCCCCTACCGGGTCGTACAGACCTCATTCAGCACCACATCGAGACAGAGCCGGGCGTGGTGATTCGCAGCCGGCCATATAGGTTGCCTGAACACAAGAAAAAGGTAGTTCAGGCAGAATTAGGGGCAATGCTTGAAATGGGAGTAATAGAAGAGTCCAGCAGTAACTGGGCAAGCCCGATAGTTTTGGTCCCTAAAACGGACGACTCAGTTCGGTTCTGTGTGGACTATCGCAAGGTGAACCCAGTGTCGAAATTCGACGCGTATCCAATGCCGCGGGTGGACGAATTGCTTGACCGGCTCGGTACGGCTCGATTTTATTCGACACTGGACTTAACAAAGGGATATTGGCAGATCCCCTTGTCGCCATTATCCAAAGAAAAGACAGCTTTCACGACGCCGTTCGGATTACACCAATTTGTTACACTTCCGTTCGGGATGTTCGGGGCACCGGCTACCTTTCAGCATCTCATGGATAAAATTTTGCGGCCACATGGTGCATATGCTGCTGCCTATCTGGATGATATTATTATCTTCAGTAATGATTGGCAGCGGCATATGCAGCATTTGAGGGCCGTCCTGAGATCGCTGAGAGGGGCCGGGCTCACGGCCAACCCGAAGAAGTGTGCGATTGGGCGCGTGGAAGTAAGGTATCTGGGCTTCCACTTGGGGCATGGGCAGGTGCGTCCCCAAATTGATAAGACAGCAGCGATTTTAACCTGTCCGCGCCCCAAGACCAAAAAGGAGTTTAGACAGTTCCTCGGGCTGGCAGGATATTATAGAAGGTTTGTTCCTAATTATTCGGACCTCACCAGCTTGTTGACTGATCTAACTAAAAAGGATGCACCAGATACGGTCCAGTGGATGGAGCTGTGCCAGCAGGCCTTTACCCAGGTGAAGGCTGCTCTATGTGGCTGGCCATTGCTTCACTCTCCTGATTTTTCTCTCTCCTTTGTGTTGCAGACTGACGCGTCGGACAGGGGGCTGGGTGCTGTCCTGTCCCAGGAGATAGAGGGGGAGGAACGGCCGGTGCTGTACATTAGCTGTAAGCTTTCTAAGAGAGAAGTTAAGTACAGCAACATGGAAAAGGAGTGTTTGGCCATCAGGTGGGCCATCCTCACCCTTCGCTATTATCTCCTGGGACGGGAATTCACTCTCTGTTCGGACCATGGTCCCCTGCCCCTGAGTCGGGCAGTGGGGGTATGTGGCGAGGGGGGTGTGGTTCAGCGAGGTCTGCCGCAGGAGAAAGCGTCAGGAGAGGCTTGGTAAGTGAGCGGGTTAAATGTAAATCACGAACACCTGTTTCTCATTCCAGTAATTGGCGCGGAGACAGGATAAAACACCACGAGAAGCAGGAGTGTGTGAGAGAGAGGGGAACTGCTGACTGAGACGCTGGTCACGACAGCGATACTGGAGTGAAGCCCGTTGGGAATTGTGTATACCAAGACTGGAGTAAAGCCCTTTGTGGATTATTTATTTTGTTGTTGTGCGATGCACAGTCTTTCTGTTGAACAGTTTTTGAGTTGTTGAATAAAGCTCAGTCAGCAGTCAATCGCCGACTCCGTCCTCTTCCTTCTAAACGAACTTTGATCGTACTACACATTGGCTCTATTCCAGACTCACTGTTGTGTATGGAAAGAGAAACTGGAACAGTGAGACTGGGGGTAATTCCTAAAAGTAAATGTAATCGAACATACCATCACTGTGAGATAAAAAATATGCCATGTTGTATGGGTTGTCTTTTGCATTATGGAAAAGCTAATATGACTGAGTTTTCTAAAGAAACACCACGTCCTATATCTACTATGATTGCTTATGGATGGGCTAATCCTTTTATCAAGGACGTATGTTATAGTTATTGTGCACTTACGCCAGGCCAAAATTGCTATAGATATGCTCCTGCTTCACGGGGAACTAGAGCTATCAAAGATTGGTTTTTGCTGTGTGGACATAGAGTCTACACAACTCTTCCAGAAGATTGGAGTGGAAGATGTGCTCTAGTAACTTTGGAAGAATAGTCCATGGTTATTAGACCACACAAACCTCACGTTATGACAAAACAAAAACAGAAAAAGAAACGCTCACTCTCTGGTCGCAGTTCAACTGGTAGTTTGAGCAGAGATAATCCAGTACCAATGCAACATCGACTGGTACTGAAAGATTCTTTGAAGCAATGTTTCCAGGAGTAGGTGTTTCTAGTCTTCAAATTGAAGTAGAGGTTACAAGATATGAATTAATTTCATTTTTCAGTACTACAAGAGACACATTGGCTGGTGATCAACAGGAACTCCGAGGGCTCCGTTTAACAGCCCTGCAAAACATGCTGGCCTTTGATCAGTTAACGGCGGCGAGAGGAGAAGTGTGTGTTATGGTTGGTACCTCTTGTTGTACCTATATCCCTGAGAATGACGCAGATGGTCATTTAATCTCAGAGGGTTTAAAAAATATGACTAGAATTGATCAAGAATTACAAGGACAAGAAGTTACTGATAGTCAAAGTGGGATTTTAGCATGGCTCACAGGATGGCAACAAATGCTTGTATTTGCTTTAATTCCTATAGGTGTAATCCTATTACTTATCGCATTTATTATCTGTTGTATTATTCCATTTATTAGAGCTTTGATTAATCATGCTATGAATAACTTGGTATCCTCTCAATATGCTTTGATGAATAAAACTATTAAGTGTTAGTAATTTTGAAGGAAATGTTTGCTGAAGAATGTTATGATTTTGAAGGTAAAGAAAGTGATTGTATTTGTATATGAGAAAAGTAATGCTGATTACCAAACCTAAGGAAAGTGTTGGACCGTGCTTGTGAAGTGAACTTGAGACTGAACCCTCAAAAGTGCAAATTCCACCTAAGTGAGGTGAGCTATGTCGGTCATATTTTCACAAGCAAGGGACTACAACCTGATCCAGCAAAAACAAAAGCAATCACAGAAATGCCACCACCAGACAATGTTACTGCGCTGCAGCGCTTCCTGGGTATGATCAATTACTTAGGAAAATTCATATCGAACCTTAGAGAGCTATCTGCCCCTTTGCGTGAGCTGACCTGTAAAAATACAGAGTGGTGTTGGTTTAAACAGCATCAGGATGGTTTTGAAGTTCTGAAGCACAGGATTTCTAATCCACCAACCTTGAAATACTATGACGTCCTGAAACCTGTCACACTCACCTGTGATGCCTCCCAGTTCGGACTCGGAGCTGCGTGTCTTCAAGAAGGTGCTCCTGTCGCGTATGCTTCACGTACTCTAACACAAACAGAAGTATGTTAGATAGAAAAATAACTTCTGGCTGTGGTATTTGTGTGCACCAAATTCAATGACTACATATATGGTAAACAAATTCACATCGAAACAGACCACCAGCCATTGGTTACCATCCTTAACAAGCCTATCCACACAGCTCCAGCAAGGCTGCAACGCATGATGCTAAGATTGCAGAAATACAATCACATACAAGAAAGGGAAACATATGTTCCTTGCCGACATGTTGTCACGTTCCCCCAGAGACTCACCAGACGAACACACAGATGATGGAGCTGACTTCGAAGTTATGTCGGTTCAACACATCCCGTCTTCCAGACTGAAAGAGTTGCAAACTCATACTGCACAGGATCCAGTCCTTCAACGTCTCTGCAGTATTATCAAGATGTCAGGATGGCCCTCTAGCTAATCAAAGCTGCCAGCAGAAATTCGTGAGTATTTTCCCTTCAGGGATGAGCTCACAGTCGATGAAGATGTACTCATGAAGGGACAGAGAACGGTTGTTCCAGAATCACTACGCAATGAGTATATCACCATTATTCACAGAAGTCATCCAGGCCTTGATGCAACCAAATGCAGGACACGGGGCATTGTATTCTGGCCTTCTTTATCCAAAGACATTGAAAAGGAGGTACTATCGTGCTCTATCTGTAACAGTATGAAACCCCATCAACAAAAAGAGACTCTACACTTACATCACATCCCAGATCTTCCATGGTCAAGTGTGGCTACAGATATTTTTGAGTGGAATGGTCAACACTACCTCGTACTAGATGACTCATATTCGGGATGGTTCGAAATTGATCTGCTTTGTGACCTGTCCTCCAGTACAGTAATCACAAAACTCAAAAGGCACTTCTCTGTTCATGGGAGTCTGCACAAAGTCTTTTCAGACAACGGTACCCAGTTTACAAGCCAACAGTTCAAAGAATTTGCTGCTGCTTGGGATTTTACACACACCACTAGTAGCCCTGAATATCCACAAGCTAACGGGCTAGCCGAGAGGGCAGTGCAGAGTGCAAAACATCTAATGGAGAAATTCAAGAGGGACAGCTCTGATGTGTTTCAAAACTTGCTCAACCTCAGAAATGTTCCATGTGATCAGACACTTGGTTCACCAGCAGAGAGATTAATGTCCAGACAGATGCGCACATCTCTGCCAATCTGCAAGTCCATTCTGGTGCCAGCCTCAAAGAATAATGTTGCTGTCAAGAATCAAATCTCAAAAAAGAGACATTGTCAAAAGACATACTATGACAAGTCCAGCAGAACTCTCTGACCACTCTTACAAGGAGAGGTAGTGAGACTTGCAACGTCCAAAGGCCATGACAGAATCGGACTCGTCAAACAGCTCTGTGATGAACCAAGATCATATCTTGTGGAAGTTGAAGGAAGAGAATACAGACGAAACCGTAAACATATCCTACCTGTCGCGGAGCCACCACCACAAAAATTAGACCACAGTGAAATGTCACTCCCCTTTATTCAGACCACCTCTGCTGAATCTAAGCACAAATTCCCCACTCCAAATGAGGTCAAAGAACAACGCACCCCACAAGGAACCGAGAAGAAACCACTGAATGAGCATTCAACAAAAGTTCCTTCTACAGCTCCATATGTGAACAGAGCAGGTCGCATTTGCAAACCAAACCCAAAGTATCTGGAATGACACAAAAAGGAAATAGAGACAGAAAAGAAAGTTCTGTAATTCAGTAACAAAATGTTCAATTTATAAATGTTGATAATATAACTGATGTTAAAATGTGAGTTAACAAATGTTGTGTTAATTGCCCTTTTTACTCTCAGCTCAAGTAATCTGTTGAATGCCTTTCCTATGAAAAAAAAAAAATTGAGTTTACTTCAGTATAAGAAATTGTTCATTAAGGAATAACTGTCAAAGTTAAAGAAGGAGGATGTAGAACATAGTAGTGTTCTGTAGCTTTAAATATGAGCAGACTAAGATCCTATAGCTTGCTTATACGAATGCGCGAGTTGGTGCTACAGTGTTGAAGTTTGTACATTGCGTGTTGAACTCCTGCATGTCTCATAGTAAAGATACTGTTGTTAAAAAGGATCTTTGCTTTGGCACTCGTCATTCAACAAAACTGAAGAACATTGGGAACTGAATATTGGTGCCTGACTTCCCTTGTATGTACAAAAACATAATTGAACACAAAATATGTTTCACAGAAGAATGACTCCTACAACTTTGAAACAACACGAGGGCGACAGAATTATTTTTGAATGAACTATCCCTTTAAAATGGACCCACAAAAGCATAATGTTTTGTAATGTTAACATTTTTGAGAATCTGAGATAAAGAACTGCTACTAATAATAAACACACACACACACACACACGTATCTGTGGCGCATTCCCTTCGAAAATAAAACTAATCCACTGCATTCAGCGGCTCAGATGTAGGTAAATGAAGACTGTTATGTTCACTCTTACATCCAACAACAAAACATCTCAATTACTTACCAGACATTGTTGATGCTACATCTGCTCGAGTGCGGAGAAAAATGGCGGACAGCAAACAACTCGCTGAGGGCAGAAACTATGTCAAGTCAAGTCACCTTTATTTATATAGCGCTTTTAACAATGCAGATTGTGTCAAAGCAGCTTTACAGTGATAACTGGTATAATGATATAATTTTGGCTGCACGGCAGCTCTTAAAGAAAATGGTGTCAGTATCCATCTTAAGTAAATTCAGTATTGATTCATTCTGATTTAAGAAACAATAGTTATTAATTTAATTTATCTATATCAGCACTGGAGTAAACAGTGATGTCATCATCCAGCTCAGTACAGTTCGCATATAATGGTGTCAATTGAATATCAAATGACAGTGGTGGTACAGTACTGTCAGTCAGGGGTTGTGGGCGGGGCCTGTGACGCTTATGTGACGTAACATTAGCACCATGGCTGAAAACATGTCGTTCGGAGACACTGCTTATGATTTATGGGGATTAAAAGAAAAAAAAAAGGAGTGGGTGGATTTTGATCATTATAGGGTGGTTGTGTACACACACTGCCAACACACATTTATGTTCAAACACCATGCAAAAGTGAACACTTTAGGAGCGCACTGGTGAACGTGCTTACGGTGATTCGTGTGCCACTTATGCAAATTAAACAATTAGGCTTTAGTCAAAGACATTCACACTGCGCAGACAATTGATTCGTTCAGTTCGTACAGCTTATAAAGGCTTCAAATGCGCAATGTATGCATGCAATTAATTCATAGTCTGATTCTATGTTTCGGTGTGAGCGCTCAGAGCACCAGTGTCCTGACATTTCATCCTACCGGTCAGATTGTCCCACCTGGGTTTACCATCAATATTCCATAATTTCTGTCATTATACCTGCGTGTAGACTACACCACTAGCAGTTGTAATACATTTTCTTAGCTGTTTTACCTGATTGATTACAGGCATTTTAGATAAATAAGCAGCCCCATCAGTAAGGCTCAAGTTTCCTTGATCAACACCAAACCTCACATTTTCCTGTTTTCTCATTTTATATATCATGTAGAATTATCATTAAAGTCACACAAGTAAATGCACATTTTTTAAAGCTTTAAGAAAGCAGCATCAAAATCTTTCCACACCTGTTTGGGAATCACTAGTCTCCATTAGTCTTCATTCACATATTTTTTCCTTGTAAAAAAAAGTCATGCAGACAGTCAATTAAATCTTAAAATTTAGAAAAATGAATGTCATTTTACGTTATTTTATTTTACTTTTTGTTTTTAAAGAGTTGGAATGAGGATTTTTAAAAATGTTTTTTATGTTTGTTATTTCAGCATAAAACTATTTTAGGGAAGTGAAGTGAATTTGGTGTTGTTCACATCTTCACATAAACACACAGGCACTGAGGGTTTAATATTGAGTTTAATATTGAGGAATGAAACAGTTTTCAATAGTTCCTCTATACAGTATGGCAGATTGTGTGTGTCTGTTATTAGAGAAGACAGACTGTTTTCTGCATGTGGTTAGTTAGTCATCAAAGGGGATCAGAGGTTCACTGGCGGTTTTAGGGTGCTGGACTCCAGTCACAGTCAATTCCCCTCCACTGCAGGGGAGAGCTTGAAATATCATTGCATGAATGCACTTATCCACTCCAACGTACACCTGAGCGAGAGAGAGAGAGAGAAATCCACACAGATTTATAAGTGATCTCTTCATATATAATACTCTGTTCACACTGATAGCGAACTAAACGCATTAATTTTTTCATGACAGCAAGCAAATTTCTGTGAGTTCTGCTACAGTGACCGTTGCTGACTAGATTTGTATGTCCAGCAGTTACCTTTCAGAGAGGACTGGAAAATGACTGGACACATGATCACACCCGTTTAGGACACACTGCCATCGTTTGCTTGTTGATATTAGAAACATACAAATTGTGCCTTGGAAGAGTTTCAGTGATGAATTCACAAGCTCAAAATCCATAAAAAACAAAAACAAAACACTCTCTTACCTTCACCACATAGTTTGTCCCTGCCACAATATGAGAAGCAAAGCTTAAAGGAATGTAAACCTCAAAATTAGCTCCAGCCTTCTCCTCTATGTCTGACTTCACCTGAATAAACAAATGCACATTTTATATTCATCTATATTATTATTATTTTAATAAGATTGAATTTATTAGTCTCTAGGGAGTCACGTCTATCATTCAGATATCAGAAAACTTATGTAAAAAGTATTGTGACATTAAGTGAAAAGTAAAACAGTTCTTTTAAAAATGACAACAAATAATTTTCCCAACACATTTTACAGCACCAAGATCATTTTACTGTTTTAACAAAAACTGTGTTTACTACATTTGTGATTTTCTGTCTCCTACCTCAAGGCAGATGTTCGTCACCTCTGGAGTGACAGACTCCTCTGTGGTCCATCCTCCAATATCACACATTGCTGCAGTGTGTTGGCGATCAAATCCTGGATGAAATAAACTGTATTATCAGGCAGTCTGTCTCACAGATTGATTCTGATCCACTATTTATGCTCCCAAAATCACATGACATGAGTCGTCATTGTAATTCCATGTGATCACATCAAAGGGGCGGAGTTTCACTTTGGGGGTGTTGTGCAATATTCAGTACCAGTGAAAAGCTGTTCCAATGGGAATAAAACAATTTTTATGTTTCTTATGTCATGGTTTTTTTTTTGTAGTCTTCGTAATAAAGACTATTTAGATCAATACTTGATCATCAAGCGATATTCAAAAACGTGTGCAGTTGTATTATTTTTCTGATTAACTTTTATTAGATTTTAAAGAACAGACAAAATTACAAAAATAATGCCTAATTATGTCATGTGAGACCACATTTATTTGTTAAAGCCCTTTTTCTCACACACACAAAAAAGTTTTTTCTAGACATTTGAAGTATCTACATGGAATTTATATGCTAAATTTAAACGGAAAAAGATTGTGTGTCGACATTTGCAAAAAATAAATGAATAAATAAGATTGATAATTGGCATTTTCTATCAGCTATATCTGTAAACATTTTGATGCGCTAAACCTTTTTTAGCACAAAAAAAAAATTAATGTAGTCCAGGTGATATGTGCTAAATTTGAGGTGAAATTTTCACTTTTTCATAAAAGCATGAAATTTGGTACACTTGTACAGTTTGGGGCCCTGAACATTTTCAGAAATGGAGCCATCACAAAAATGCCTCGTGGTCACCATGGTGACCATTTTACTTTCTGCCATAACCAAATTATGTATTTTGTATCTTATCTTCTGAATCAAACATAAAACAGAAAAGGTGATGTGAGAAGGAAATCACAGTATCTGAGTACCTAAGCTAGACTTTATAATATCATGTCTGTTGCATGCGTGTTGTGTAGAGTTTCAAAAGCCTAATCCTTTTGTTCATTAACCCTGACAATACAGTGACTGTAAAGAGTAGAATATTCAATATGACCTTAGCAACGTAGCTTAAAAAGAATGCCAGACACAAAGATTTACTTCAAAAAATCTATTTCAGAAACACGTTTGTTTGATTGTTTTGTTGTTGTTGTTGAACCTATTCTTCAGACTTCTTCACGGTCTCCTCCACGTTGACACAGAGCTGTGCACTTTAAGGAAGCTTTTTTACATTTGCAGTGTCGACTGGCAGCCTTTCTTGCAGCCACAGCTTAAGAGTTCAAGGATGGTCTGGCTTGGCTGTGGAAGAGTTGACCACAATGGTCTCCAAATGGTTGGGTTCAACCAACCCCTGTCCCAGTTGGGGGGATTTGGCCTCTGTTGTCATGTCATCTGCATTCCAGGTCTCCACTGCTGTCTTCTTGCCCCTCATTGCAGATACTGTGTCACAGCCAGTGAAGGCATGACAACAGAGGCCTTCAATGCCTTGTCAAAGGCTCCAAAAAGCATTCCAGAGGAGGTGATTTCCATTATGAACCACTTCACAATTCTCCTCTGTGATTGCACCAGCAGTCAACTCAACATCGATCAAGCTCATCTTTCTTTGCTCACAAAGAAAGGAAGAGGAATGGAACAAATCTACTGGTGCAGCACCTTAAAAGATCAGTGTACCAAGGAGGACACTGTTGGGGACAAGCACTTGAGGTGGCACCAATTATGCCATCTCAGTCTGGGGTTGGATGGACAAAAGCGATTGGAGACCATTGTGGTCAACACTTCCACAGGCAAGCTTGTGGTGTGACCACATAAAGGGGATTTTTTATAAGGCTGCTTGCTAAATTAATTGTATATATATATATATATATATATATATATATATATATATATTCCTGTAAAATTACAGCCAATTTCCAAACAACAGTGTTATTTCAATAAACAGTTAAATCATGTAAATGTAAAGTTAATGGTCCTTAAATTAAGCACTTGCAGTAAATTTACAGTATTTAAAAGTAAACCGAAAAAAATGTGTGCTGTAAAAAGCAACACATAGGGACGGGGCATCTTCAACACAAGCCCTCTTCGTCTCCAGAGTGCAGAAAGCAAACGATCAACGGGGATCTCTTCAAAACTCTTACCGTCTGTGTCTGCTAAAGAAGAAAACTGCTCAAGGTAAGTTTATTACTTTGTTGTTATTTTACTATGTTGCACTCAACTTGTAAAATCGCCTTTTTCGTGAGATATTTTTGGCTCTGTGGTTTGAGGCTTTCGAGGAGTGCAAATGTGTATGCAAAGCCTACAACATCTTATCAACTGACAAACTGTAAAAAATAAGTCGAAAGAGCCCTCTGCTATGAACACTTAAAGGTCCCGTTTTTCGTGGTTTTTTGAAGCTTTGATTGTGTTTATAGCGTGCAATATAACATGTGTTCATGTTTCGCGTGTAAAAAAACACAGTATTTTTCACATAATTTACTTATCTGTATACCGCTGTTTCCACTGTCATAAAAACGGGCTGATGACTTCCTTGTTCTATGAAGTCCCTCCTTCAGAAATACGTAACGAGTTCTGATTGTGCCAGCGGTTCCTGTGTTGTGATTCGACAGCTCTGAGCGCACCGTGCCCGGAAAGGTCACGCCTCTTACCATAACGTGGAGATGCACGCGCTCAGTGTTATAGTAAACATTTCTTTAATTTTACCCTATCAATTTGAGCCGGAATCAGACCCGGTGATTGGACTACGGGATGAAAATAACAGCGTTTCGACGACATGGCGACAAACACTCTCTACAAACGCAGCTCTTGTGTATTCCTGTGGGCGGAGGTTAGTCAAAAAACTGTTTTAGTGACGTCATTAAAGAAGGAAGTAGAGGGATGTAGTCCAAACTGGCCGTTCGATGTAGGCGACTTCTGTTAAATAAAATATCTCGCTTGGCATTGAACTTTGAGCTTTAAAATTTTACAGATTTTATTTATACTCTAACAACAACATTACACACTAACTAAAGTTTGAAACATGGGATCACGAAGAACGGGACCTTTAAATGCAGATCAAAATCATTCTAGATGCTGGCAGTGTGCAAAGCTACATCTGATAACAATAAAATCTTTCTGTAGGCCTAAAGGAGAGCATGTCAATACAAAATACAGGGTTTGACATTAAGCCTTGTCATGTGCTTGTCCTTTGGACAAGTAAACTGGTCACTTGTCTGAGCAAAAAAAATAGCTTGTCTCAAAAAAATTTGATTTTTTTTTTTTTTGGTGTAAATATAGTTTATTCTGAAGCTATATTCTCAATAGTGTTCCATCAGATTTTGCATATTTATATCTGCATATTTGTGATATTTACCCCAAGGGCATTTTTTCCCCCTAATCTTATTACATGCTTCATCTTTTATTTCAACTTTTTTTACATTTGATCAATAAATTCAATAAGAAAAATAAAGCAGGACTGTTACGAATCAAATTAAATAATTTACACTGAAAAATTACAACTGCATTAAATAATGTTATGATATTCTTTAAATATTTTTGAATGTACAAATAAGAAATGTTGGGAAAATTTAAGCATGAAACTGAACCACCAGTAGGTGGCGGCAAGTGACTGTCCTAGTCTTTCATTCAAATGATTTGTTCAAATGGCTGATTCATTCAAGAATGAGGCAGGTGTTTTGCAATGGGCCATTGAATCTTTCACTCAACCGATTCTTTCAAAATGCTGAATCATTCAGTAATAAAACACAGCTGAATGTCACTGTGAGAGATGCACTATATTTCTGCTTTGATCTTTGTTTTTTAACTATTTTCGCTGCTGAAATGGAACAAAAACAGTCAGTAAAACTCTCTTTCTCTTGCCCCTTCAAAAAAGTGTTAAAGTCCCCTGTAGTCAATTATTTTATCCCTTAAAACTCATCTTTGATCACCAAATGACATATTTTAAAATAAATTCAAGTGAAAAAAATGTCTTCATGCCTTAAAATAGCTTGAATGTATCTCTACACCCTTGCCTCATTTAATATACACGGAACAATGAATATGCAAATTATCCCCGCCTCCACTCACTCACGCCAGATTGGAGAGTCTACTGTTGCTGTAGTAACGACGGAGAGTCTACTGTTGCTATAGTGACGATCAATTTGTTGTTTGTGTTGTGTATATTTAAGAAAAACGCTTGCTTCGCTTTGTATATTCAGTTTAATTTCTGATGCTTAAATTGTGTTTTAAATTATGAATTGGTAAAACGCCTTTGCAAAACGGTCTGAATCCACTTGCATTTGTTTGGACTGCTCTCTCACTGAATCACCTGAAGCGATTTCTCAGTAAAACAGACAGTATCGAGAGAACTAGCAGCCATTTTCCTCTATGAACATGCACCAAATGGATGTATGACAATTTCATTGCTTTTTGGAGTTTTCAGATTTAAAAAAAAAAACATTCAGATGAAATCCTTCAGCCGCCCATGCCTTCTCCGTACATGAAATAAATGCACATCCTTGAATGAGCATGGATTTCCAGCGTATTTACTTATCCGGTAGGCTAATATCTATGGTTTGATCCATTCCAGAGGTGGCCAAAATCAGAATTTATAATGGACTGAATAGCTCTCTCAGAACTCGACGTGTGAGGACACACTAACTGACATATGCACATGAATCACGGTCACACGCATACGCTCAGAGCAATATTGTTTTAGCTATGTTTTATAGTATTAAAATATTTCAAGACAAAAACATGAACTTTATTGGCTTTACTTCAAGTCAGCTGTCACTTTACTTTACTTTAGTAAAACGCCATAGTTGTTGGCCCTTCTAGCGCCTTGCCTAAGCCTCCTTAATTCCCCTGCAGCTGTTAGGGCGGAAGATGGGACAGGGCTTCAATCATTGCTGTTCCGCATGACCCACTCAGTGAGACTGCTCACTGTCAGAAAAAAAGGTACGGCGCTGTCACTGGGGCAGTACCCTAAGGTACAAAAGTGAAAAGGTACATCTTTGTACCTTACTTACCCCTAAATGGTGCATATTTGTACCTTAGGGTACGGCCCCAGTGACAGCACTGTACCTTTTTTCTGACAGTGTTGGATAACATTGGGAAATCGTGCACTTTCTAGTGGAAAGGGAATGCTGCAGAGCCACATCCTGCCCAAAGGGAGGTACTATGTGGTGAAACACATATGGACAAACAGTGCTTAAAAGCCTCTGATGACCATTGACCGAGTGTTTGAAGCTGATGCTGGGAGAGGAGGCTGCAAATGCCCGAAATCACAGGCAAATCGGTGCTCATTCACGCGAGTGACAATCACGCAGTGTGAATGAGCAAAGACGCGATCTGAGAGAATCTGAGGATCTGAGAGGATCTGAGATATTTGGCATGCTAAAATATCTGGACCTGTCTGCGATTCAAAATCCTGCTGTGTGAAAAGTGTTCTGACTGAAAACTACGTCGGCAATGACCAACAGCCAATGAGAGAGCAATATACAGAGCAACGGGGAGTTCGGGGAGGAGTTATAGACCACTCTCTTTGCAGAACACACATTCCTTGTTCCTCGTGTCTCCCCAACCATTTCCTCCTCCATATTCTTCTTTTCTTGTTTTCGCTGCAAATCAGCGCACAGGCAATTCATATTGCAAGCTTCTTGCGGGCTACCATTTTTAATAATAATCCCAGTCTCACGTGAGAACTCCGGTCTTGCATGCATGATATCGTGTTGTTTCCTTGTCACATCTCACGTGTGTTTGGTTGTGAAAATTAGTTTGTGTGCCAGACAGAGTTGTCGGCGATTCTTCCTATTGTAAAGTCATGCAGTGTGAAACCTTTTATCGCCGATCCATCGTGCAGTGTGAACACAGCAGCGACTGAATGCTGGCCAAGATAGTCATGCAGTGTGAAAACAACAGTGACCCGACTATTTTGAAAATCGTGCAGTCTGAACTCGGCATTAGAGACAGCAGGATGAATGGCTGAGACGGCAACCTTGCGCTAGGGGGAAGGCATTTGTTGATTGTTATATGGGAAGCAGCACCAGGAAAAGCCATGGAGTGGGGCCTGATGGGCCAATGCTCATCTTCTAGCGTTTGAATCAAAGATACGAGGGAGAGGAGATGTGAGATGAAAGGGAGGCCTTGCAGGATTATGCACATTTGAAGTTTAAGTGGCCGAGCAAAAATGGCAGATCGCGTTTAGAACAGTTTAGACTGTCTAGGAAGGTGGATGCGACCAGAAATATCCTAATGATTTTTTTTTTTCTTTGTGAAGTGAGGGCTTGGAATTAATTGTATCCAAGTTAAATCCCAGAATTCCATGGACGTGGCTGGACCCATAGTTTTATCCTGGTCAATTGTTTGTTCTAAATCGGATACATATGAAGTGGAACTGTAAGATTATGTTTATTTGAATGCATTAGTTAGAGAGAGAGCGATTGCGTGTATATGAATTTGTCCTACCAGTCTGCATCGAGATTGAGTATTCAGATAGCATAAACTGTGCTCATGATTAAGGGACTGAAACCAATGCGAAATTCAACAAGGGGCAGAAAATGAGAAGGATTTGAGCTGTGCTCTTATGGTTTTGAGCCGATGGGGGTGGAGTTTGAGAGCTGGCCGGGACTGAATCGGTGGCACGGCTTGCTGAGGTCCTGCTGCGGTGGCCTGATGCTGGAGGAAGGCCCATTCCTTTGCAGGAGGAGGGCGGCATTGCCCGAGACGTGAGCTTGGCGCTCGATGGGCCTTATTGTCCATTTCTTTATGGCTGGAATAATTGAAAGGGCCAGAGTAGAGTAAGACGGGGAAAGAGATTGTGGATGTTTGCCCGTGGTGGCGAGGGTATGCATCGGCTTCTCTTCGTGCTGAGACCAGTTTGTTTGGGCTGGATCGGCGGTGGTGCTAGGTGGAAGATAAACGCTCCTTAGGCCAGAGGATTGCCATAAAGATTCCTCGAGGACAAAAGATTTTTTCATCGGATGGGAAGAGCTCAATTTCAGACATGCTGGGAATGTAGGGTGGGGCCAAATGCAGAAAACTGTTGAGGAACATAGGTGAGTCAGCTATGCATTTATATAGGCCCTTGCTGATTGGTTAGTAATTTGAACATGTTCCTCCCGAACTTTGTTAATAAAACATCATTTATTTAAAGGTTAAAATACATGAATGTACCAGTGTCCCTTGCTGCAATGAAGAATGAATCACTCGTTTGAACGCTAAATTTTATTTGGAAACAGAATTCATTCCATGTTGGTGTTTCTTTGTTTTTGTTTTTTGTCAAAATCATATAGTTTCTTTGGTGATTTCTTACGTGTTTGACAGATGATGTGAAGATGGAATGCACTCAACGACTGCTAAACCTGTGGGAATGCAGACAAGAAGATCACGTGCGCACATTCCAATAGCCTCTGCTTCACTATTAGTCATACATCAGTGATAAATAGTGAAGTGTCATAATATAAATTTTTTCTTGCTTTTGCACTATTTACACAAGCAAAGTCAAAAATGAACTGTTTCAGCTTATTTTTAGGGCCAAAGCCCTGTAAAGGGCTGAAGGCCCTACTGTTTTCCTTAGGAAAATTATTATTTTTTTGACTATTCAGGCATTTTTGAGGCACTTAAAGGATTAGTTCACTTTTAAATAAACTTTTGCTGATAATTTACTCACCCCCATGTCATCCAAGATGCCCATGTCTTTCTTTCTTCAGTCGAAAAGAAATTAAGGTTTTTGATGTAAACATTCTAGGATTTTTCTCCATATCATTAATTTCAATGGGCACCAAACGGTTGAAGGTCCAAATGGCAGCTTCAGTGCAGCTTCAAAGGGCTTTAAACGACACCAGACGATACCAGACGATGAATAAGGGTCTTATCTAGCAAAACGATTGGTCATTCTAACTGACCGCCAGAGTGAGTTTTTTTTAAGGCGACCCACTATTATTTTGTTTTTCCTTTTTTATTTAAAATATTCGCAAACTTGCTTACATGTCTTCAACTATATGATATTCCGATTCTCAAATATGTGTGAGTGAGTGTGTTTTGTCATTTAAAAACCTTTATAAATGATCTTTATCTTGATCTATAATGTGAGATGGGCGCCGCCATCTTAGTTTGCACTGCAGTTCACAGAGTTCTGTCAGTCTGATTTACAGCAGGTGAATACATCAGTTTCTCCTGAAATATATGCAAGTAAGTGGCTGGTGAACTGGAAGAATAAGAGAGTAAACTTTATAGTTACTTAGACCCATTATGTGTGTCTGATATGAATAAATGTCTGCAAATTATATTTGAATTCACTGTTTATTGATGCTTCCACTGACATCTGACATCAGTGTGAATTTTAAAAACTCCAAATGTATTGTTTAATGGTGCTTATGCGTATTTAAATGTCTGAAACCTTAAAAGAAACATTATGTGGCTGAAAACACTGCATAGCTGTGATGACAAGAGAGCGCGCGTCCGTCTCGCAGCCAGAGCGCGAAAGCACAGTTTGAATCTAGCAGTTATGTGACGTCGCTGAACATTCTAAATCCCATATGTGGAACCGTACGCCCAGGGGCACAGAAATAAACATCCCATATGTGGGAACGTACCGCTCAAAGGGTTAAACAATAAACTGACACAAAGACATTTGAATATGTGTATACGATCCTCCTTCCGCACATTTGTAATGTAAACACTGACTCGATACTTCCGCCTTTTCAACGTAATTGCATATTACGTGACGTCACGAATGCGCATCGGAGAAAAGAGCAAGGCCAGCATTTGTGCTTATAAAACTTAAACTTTTTAATTTTTTTTTTTTTAAATGACCAATCGTTTCGCTAGATAAGACCCTTATTCATCGTCTGGTATCGTCTGGTGTTGTTTAAAGCCCTTTGAAGCTGCACTGAAAACCATTCCAAGCCATTTGGACCTTCAACCATTTGGTGCCCATTGAAATGAATGATATGGAGAAAAATCCTAGAATGTTTACATCAAAAACCTTCATTTCTTTTCGACTGATGAAAGAAAGACATGGACATCTTAGATGACATGGGGGTGAGTAAATTATCAGCAAAAGTTTATTTAAAAGTGGAGTAATCCTTTAACATGCTCAAAAACTCTTGAAACTTTGCACACACATCGGAATCGCCGGCCATCAGGGCGGGGCAGAAGCTGGTAACCGGGCATGGCAGGGGGGCTCGACAGTGCCCCCTTGAACGGCGTCTAAAAACTTGGTCCATATATCAAACACGCTTGCACGTATTTGTATGAAACTTGGTACACATATAGACCTCATCGGGCCAAACTACTTTCATGCTTCAAGTTATACGTCACCTCAACAGGAAGTCAGTTATTATGGGTTGTTTGAAAAACACATGCTCTGGAATTTGATATACTTCTCCTAGACGATTACTCAGATCACCACCAAACTCGGTCAGCTTGAAGTCAAGATATTGAGAATGCTAAATTGCCAGCGGATTTTTGGGTCCCACTTTATATTAAGTGGCCTTAACTACTATGTACTTACATTTAAATGAATCATTTGATACAATGCACTTATTGTGTACATACATGTTTTTACATTGTACTTATATTTTAAAACACCTGCATGTAATTACATCTGTAATTAATTTCTGTAATTACATTTATAATTACACTGTTGACCCATCCTTTACACCTTACCCCTACCCTTAAACCTACCCATACCACCAAAGCTTTCCCTAACCTTACCCGTATCCCACCTCAATAGCAGCAGAAGTGTTTTGCAATTCAATATGAACCCAATAAGTACATTGTACTTATTTTTTGATGTAAGTACATAGTAGTTAAGGCCACTTAATATAAAGTGGGACCGATTTTTGATATCTCGATTGGTTTGGCCATGGCGAGGTAACGAATTAATGGTGAGAAAAGGGAAACAGGAAACATGTTATAACATCTGCATACATTGATTGATTTTTATGAATCTTCGGCTGTGTGTTCATTATAGGATGCTGATCACATGGATGTGACTATTGTGAGTCAAAGTTATAGTACCACCAATTGGCAGCATGATGTGTGTCACTTTCAAAATGCTTTGAGATCACCCTCTTTTTTTTACCTGTTTTGTTTCAAACTTCATCAGTGTAATGTCAATACACAGCAGATATAGACCTGTAAAAAGAATTATGATATCTCAAACACTGTTTCCATGGTAATGCATCAAACTTTAATTTTCGTTTTGAATGCTTTTGAGATGCTTAGCATGCTTCAAATGACATGAAACTCGATACAAACATCAGAGATGTTAACCAGTAGACATGGGCAAAACCGTAGAAACAGGTCGGGAGGAGGGCCTCTATAGCACCATCTTTTGACAAAAGTGGGGGGTTAGTTTAAACTACAGTCACCAAACTCAGTACACATATTGTTCTCATTACGCTGGCAGCTTTCTAATTTACAGTCATTAGCTCTGACCAACAGGAAGTCAGATATTTTGGTTTGAATGTGGATTTTTTACACACACACACACACACACACACACACACACACACACACACACACACACACACACACGTAGACTCTCTCTCTCTGTCCAACCCCCCCTAACCCCTCCACCCCCTCCCTCCTCCTCTCCCCCTCACTCCTTCAGTCTGTCTGTGTGTGTGTGTGTGTGTGTGTGTGTGTGTGTGTGTGTGTGTGTGTGTGTGTGTGTGTGTGAGAGAGAGAGAGAGTTTTACACCCTTGATCAGTTCTTTAAAGCGGAACTCAGTAAGATTTGTGAAGCTCCGCCTACAGGTTCCTTCAGTGAATCACACTGTCGTAAATACTCCAAGCGCAGCTCTGCACTACAACGACTACAACGCTCACCAGCGCAGTAGTTTTGCAAATACTGTACAAGAAATCTCGATGGAGGTGGGTAATTTTCAAAATTGTCTTATAAAGTCATAATATATATATTGTTTTTGAATTACCGTAAAGCATTTTTGTCACTCTCGCGTGAACGTGAACATGAGGCGAGATTGTGTTGGGTCGGCGCAGCTCAACTTGCAAGTGCTGTTTTTTGGCGTAGACGTGCCAGAGGAGGTTAGTGCTCACCTCAAACACACCACTACAAGTCAATTAACCATTGTAAGGACTTAGAAAACTATTTATGAAGGTAAAAAAGTTACTTAGTTCTGCTTTAACCCTTTTCTTGCAGACTCACTGTGCTTCAGAGTTTAGTGCCAACCCTGATCAAACACACCTGAAGCAGCTAATCAAGCCAGTGTATTTGTAGGCCACTGACAACATAGTATTACATTATTAGTTTGATAATTAGGTTAATTAAAATATAAAAACACACTGCAAATGATAACTTGTTTGAAATTGAACTATGACACTATATCACTATTAGTACAGGACTAGTTTTCTAAATGTTGTTCGAGTTACAATTATTATTTTTACAATTAAAATAATTTTTAAATTAATTATTTATTGATATAATTCAAATTTATTAAAATAAAATCTATAAGTAAATTTCACATGATTATAAAAGTGGCTGTTTAAAATTAACTTGCATGAGTGAGCAGAAAAATCTAGACATGTACCTTACTATTACTGACATTAAAATTGTCTTTGCAGGTTCTGTGATTTGGCTCTATTAATTAATTTTTTTTTTTTTTTCATCTTATACCACATACACTGAAATCAAATGAAAGCATGCTTTTGGTGCATAAGATTGGTGCACAACAACAACAGCTCAGAGAGGTCAAAAAACACATGAAGAGAAGTGTTAGGATTATACAACATCAGCAATCACAGACATTTGCATTAAGGCTAGATTAGATTTCTCAGAGCACTGTGGAGTTTGCACAAATAATAGTATATAATTTGCTCTAGAATTTTTATAGAGGTTGTCTGAGAAAAAAAAAACACAGACATGGCAGATTAGGGTGATATTCTGCACTCATTTGAAATTGACTTATGACATTCTATGACATGAAAGTCATCTCAATTTAAACAATCTCATGGGTGTGGCTGTTGTGGTTTGTGATCATAGGAGCATCAGCTGCTGCAGTAAATGTGGTGTGAATCTGGCATAGTCCTTTTATGTTAAACTGTTTTAAATGCCCATTGCCCGCTGTGTACAGTTGCCCTGAAGCCACCGGGGTTGGCGGTGCCTCTGGGCTTTGGCCCGTCATCGCTGCTTGCAGCTATATTCAAATTTGTTACTGTGGGTGTGTGTGTGAAAATGTATATTTCTCTGATACATGTGCATTGCAAGACATTTGAAGGCCAAAGAATTTGCAGTTTGTCATTGGGCAGTAGATTATTTGTAAATACCTGCTCTCTCCTTTTTCTTTCAGTCTCCTTATTTTGCCCTGTCTCTTTCCCTCCTAAAGCTGAGCTTTGATAGTCTTTTCATTTTCGTCTCTATCAGTGAAGAAAATAAACAGAGACAACTGATATTTCAGAATCATTTTTTTCTTAGAGAAGTAAATTTACTAAAGGTTACCAGGAAAGCTATAGTTTATTATACTCACAATATGTACATATTCATTATTAATGATGAAAATGGCTCCGTTAATGCTTCTTGTCAGACAGGCCTATTTTTAAACCAAAATGGCAAAATTAGACAAAAGTTTAGTAGGATGCCTGATTATGTTTGTTGGTCGTTTAACATTTCTATCCTAAAACAGCTGTCAAATATAAAATGTTTAGTTTTATACTTACGTAGGCCACCACCCACTGGAACAGTTTCTCACAGGAACTGAATTACACAACAAGGGCAAGCCACTGCGCAAACTGCTGTTTGCGCAAACACATACAATAGGCTTGTGCGTTCCACTTTAAATCATAAAAATATGCATCAGAATAGCATGACAATGAAATATCTGTTTGAATTGTTTTGAAAATGTGAACTGTTGCAGTTAATGCTTAACATGGAAACTTTATTAACTTTTCGAAATATTACATCAAACTGGATTATTTGAGGAGTGCACTAATATTTTCACTTCCATTCATACTATTTGAAGCTTCTGCTTTTCGAACGCAGAAGTGTGATA
This sequence comes from Megalobrama amblycephala, assembly GCF_018812025.1. Taxonomy (NCBI): domain Eukaryota; kingdom Metazoa; phylum Chordata; class Actinopteri; order Cypriniformes; family Xenocyprididae; genus Megalobrama; species Megalobrama amblycephala. The sequence continues at coordinate 3,923,492 of NC_063047.1, forward strand.
AAGGCCTGTATATCTAATATTTATTGTTATTCTTTGATATTTCCATATCACTGAATCAAGAGTGAAACTTCAAACTCTGGTTCAACTGAGTCTTGTGTGTTGTTGCCGACACAGTGCGGATACAAATCCTGTTCCAGCACAAATAGTCTTTAATTCTCCAGAACAGACATGACATATATCAGGGGTGTTCAATCCTGCACCTGGAGGGCCACTGTCCTGCAAAGTTTATCTCCAACCCTAATTAACACTCTGGGGTCGGCGGTCACCGCGTTTTTTTTCTAACCAGTGTGAAAGAGACTCAAAATACTCTGTCAATGTTGCATATACAATTAAGAGTTATACACCATTTTAATCTGTGCCATGTCAGAAGTCCGTGATTCAGCTCATTATCCGCTAATGCGGCCACGCCCACGGAGCCAGCGCTATTCAGACGCAAATTCAGTCAATACATGCATACATCGTTTCAATCGTGTATTTATTGTCTTGAAAAGTGTTTTGAATAGCCATAGTTAGCGATCTCTGGCCTCTGTTAGTTCGGTTAGCTCCTGGATTGCCTATTCTTCTTTAGTGCTCAGGCATTTGTGGACAAAAAGGGCAGAGCGCCCTCCGGCTGCAAGTATGAATTGAAAACACAGTATCCAGCACTCATAGTAATGACAATAAATCCTGAATATTACTCCTCTGTATAGAAAATTGACAAACATATGAGAATCCATCAATATTTCTCCAAATGTGCATGCTTTTAAGCTAAAAGCCTATATGAAATGCCATAGAGGTAACATAATTGTTCAGACACTTTGCATAACAGAAATACATGATATTTTAAAGTATATAATAGAATACCATTATTTTAAATTGTAATAATATTTCACAGTGTTGCTGTTTTTTCTGTATGTTTGATACACCATGAGCTTGAGACATGATCAATGTCTCACAGGTTTTTTCACAGCCTACCTGACTGAAAGAGCTCATTATTATGCAAGTCATTTCAGGTCATTATTATGTGATTCTTTTGTCTTCTCAGGTGAGAATCACCCATTATTCATGATTATTCACGCCTCCACGCATACTGTGTTTCTTGACCAAAGATGTTTTAGAAAATTTAAATCTCTCTATTGTTTTATATGAACAAGCAGGCAGCATAATTTTTACCTCATTTTGAAGCAAAAACTCTAGTCTACAACCTCCAATAACCAGAAGTCTTGTGAACAAAGATTTAATATATATTTTTTGCCTTTATTTCAGTGACTTAAGTTTTTTGTTTTTTCAATAACCACGCATAAACGTTATACCTTCAAAAACACAAACATGTACATACATGTTCCTCACATATTATTGTAGCCTAGTTTGTGCTGAATACGGAATGACCTTTTTCCATTAATATGTTTTGAACAACTGAAAAAAGCACAAATGTCAGGGCATGTCAAAACTTCTCCAGGGCCCCAAAAATCCTCAGACCCCTGAGGGTTAAACACACCTGAACCATGCAGCTAAACAAATCTTAGGCATACTAGGAATTTTCATACAGTTTGAGACACTGGTGTAAGGAAATGTTCAGACATTAGTGTCTGTTGGATTCAGAAAAAATACAGAATTCATCACACATCACATTTCATATTCAATTTAAGAAAAAATACATTCATTTTTTATGTTATACCTGGCCACACATTTGCATTCACAGACCAGAGTAAACACTTCTCTTTTGTAGGGAAAGTTAAAACTACAATTTCATATGAAATATTTTGTGTATATATATATATATATATATATATATATATATATATATATATATATATATATATATATATATGTCGCTTTTGTTCTTTTCTTTTTCAAAATGCTTCTCTCATGAACACTGACTGAAGAAGAGAAATTGTACAGGTTTGGAATGACGTGAGGTTAAGATTTCAGTTTATATCATACTGTGTAAAAATTGAGTCTATATTGAGAAATGTACTCCTTTTTTCCCTTTAAAAACTATAAATTTGAAAATTGTTTGCATTATTTTATTTTAATTTTCTTTTCTTTTTGTTTATTTAAGGATTTTTTAATCCTTTTTTTTATATAATATTTTTTATATTTATCATTTCAGCATAAAACATTTTAGTAAAGTAACATGAATTTGGTGTTGTTCACATAAACACACTGACACAGGCACTGAGGGTTTGAATATTGAGTTTAATATTGAGCAATGAAACAGTTTTCAGTAGTTCCTCTGTACAGTGTGTCAGCTTATTGTGTGTGTCTGTTATCAGATAAGACAGACTGTTTTCTGCAAATAGCTAGTTATCAAAGGGGATCAGAGGGTCACGGAGTGTTTTAGGGTACAGGACAGCAGTCACAGTCAGTTTTCTTTCATGGAGAGTTTGTATCATCGCATGAACACACACATTTTCTCCAACGCCCAACTGAGAGAGAGAGAGAGAAATCCACATGGATTTATTAGTGATCTCTTCCATGTAAAACCCTGTTCACATTGCTACCCAGCAAGCAATTTTGCATTTAAAAGACGTCTAATAGCCGTCAAAACACAGCCCAGACATCTAGGCAAAAACAAAGCAAAATTTGGGCTGTCAGTGAAAATCTAATAGATGTTTAACCATAGCCCAGGAACAGAGCTATCAATTACATTATATAGCTAATGAATGACTACATACTGTATGTAATAGACGACAAAATAATGGCTAAAAGATTCTTTTTACTCAGATATAAGGGGTTCTCATAAATGGCAATTTAGAAAGAAATTAGGCTCATTTGAGATAAGCAAAATCGGTCCTGCGCAGTTTTGCAAATCTCAAACAAGCCTGCTCTCCACCGACTGCGCTGATCAAAAGAACGATGGGAAACGACTTGCTGATGACACAGCTTAATGCTCATTGTATTGATCTCTTTTACAATGTTTGATTTTAAAATTTAATATCATATTTTTATGTGTATAAAAGCCACTGCTGCGTCGCCTGGGGAGCAGTTGGGGTTATGGTGCCTTGGTCAAGGGTCTCACCTCAGTCGTGGTATTGAGGGTGGGGAGAGCGCTGGATATTCACTCCCCTCACCGACAATCCCTGCCAGACCTGCGACTCGAACCCATGACCTTTGGGTTACAAGTCCGACTCTCTATCCATTAGGCCACGACTGCCCTGACTGCCATTAGGCAGCAGCCACCGAGTGAACGCACATAGTAACGTTATTACATATTTTTCAACACACTCAAATGTATCTAATATGATAAACAGAGCTGCATACCTCATACTCATGACCGGAAAAGCGGAAGCGGCGCCGGCGACTGTGGCATAATAAAAGTCCCGCTGCTCTTGAGGCGTGTGTTGCTCAATCGCTCCAGCGTCCTCGTTCAGCTCCCACAACACTCGCTCCTGCTCTGCTTCATACTACAGTGATGTTAATAATCGCATCCATGAACATGAGTTCTTCCCGACTCCAATCCCTATTCTTTTGCACCGTCCATTGAGATGGAGACGACATATCCCAAGATTCTGCTCTCAAACTTGCCGTCATCAAATTACGCCTTTGTTTTGAATAGGCTTCTAGCTACCTCTAGCCACCAAAATTATTACATATTGTACCTTTAAATTACACCCAGTTTATCAGCAACACCGTGCACAAGTGTGAATTATTTCCACAGCTGCGCGACCTGTTTCAGTCTATGGTCACAGAAGCTACAGCTACCAGAGGAAGATCAACAAAACACTCCTAGAAAGTTCACAACAAGGTTACAATATGCCTGGGATATGTGGTGCTGTTAGCTGTTTTAACGGTCGTCAGAAAAACCCAGGCCTACTGATGATCATCTTGCTCTCAAACAGCAACGCAAAACAATAACTATGATTGGGGCTGTCTTATTCATAACATTATAATTGTGTACACTATTGTAATAAAACGTTGTGAATTCTTTGGGCTTAGCTGCTGTGATTTGGAGTGTTGTTACGGGAAGAACTCATCCACAACAGCTATTCTGACTAAGTTAGCCTACTTAGTTCAAGTTCATCTGTGCACGATTTTGTGGTAGATAGTTGTAATATTATTTTTATTTTGTATAAATATCTGAATTATCTTATATAGGATGTGTTCCATTGAGTTAATTAACCTTCTAGCTTCAGTTTATGGGTATTCATTCTCTTCAGCGTAACAGCAATGATGATATTTCAAACAGTCATTAAAAATGTTTACTCTTACTGTAATATTAAAAATGTTTCATATTTTTTCAAAAACATTAATGCATTATTTTTAATTTTTATTCCCTCATGGAACATGCATTTTGTTTCTTTACAGTGTAAGTAATGTTGTCAGACTTGTTTGCATTTAGGTATTTTGTTATTTTATTTATATTTTTTTGTTAGGTAATAGATTTTTTTTGTAACACTTTCTCCGGTGTATGGCGACCTACAAGATATTATTCTCGTGGGCACTACTGTAGAAATGTTTTTAAGGGACAAAACACAGTTGGAGGTAATAAAATAAGGATCACAAACAATAACAGATGTTTTTCCAAATATCAATATTTTTCACAAATCCACTCATTTAGATAGCATCATTGCTGTTTGAGCTGCGCACGCTGAAGCTGAAGAGAACACCCATAAACTAAACATAAAATAAACATATAGCGCTTTGCTAGAAGGATAATTAACTCAAACAGAACACATCCTATATGGGATAATTCAGATATATCTATACAAGAAAACATAATATTACAACTTAAATTTGCACAAAATCATGCACGCATGAACTTGAACTAAGAAACGTGAATGTAGCTCCTGTTGTAGATGCGTTCTTCCTGTAACAACACGCAGAAACACAGCAACTAAGCCCAAATTCACAACATTTTATTACAATAGTGTATACAATTATAATGTTATTAATATGACAGCCACAATCATAGTTAATACTGTTTTGTGTTGCTGTTTGAGTGCTCACTGGAAGCTAAAGATGATCATCAATACAATGAAGAGCTGCTGTGTAAGTTGCCATGTCGGACACAAAAATGGTGGCGGGCATAGCGGAAGTGACGTCTTTGAGACCCATGGATTTAAAAAGGCGGAAAAATTTATCGCGAATCTGGCGAAATATGTTTTTAGTACATTAATGGATCTTGAGAGAGGAAATGTCATTGCAGGCCTCATGGAGCCATCGGGTTTCAACAAAAATATCTTAATTTGAATTCCAAAGATGAACGAAGGTCTTACGGGTGTGGAACGACATGAGGGTGAGTAATTAATGACATTATTTTCATTTTTGGGTGAACTAACCCTTTAAGTGTTTGACAGATTATGTGAAGGAATGCCCTCAATGACTGCTAAAGCTGCCCGTGGCAATCAGATGTGCCATTACATGCAGACATCCCAGATAGCATGTAGTCATTGAAACAATGTTGAGTCAGTGTTGATTTCTCAATGCTAACTGCATTGAATTGACGTTATAAAGGGATGTTGCTTCAGTATCACTCTTGCACCCTCAGTTAATGTTGAAGCAATGTTGAGTTTAAACCACAAATAAATGGTAATATTATTGATTCAACATTACAAAGTGATATTTTTTCAACATCACTTTTGCACCCTCAGTTACTGTTGAAACAATGTTGAGATTTCAAAAAAAAAAAAAAAAAAAAAAAGATATCAATAAATCAACATTATGAGGTGATGTTGGTTTAATATCACGTTTGCACCTGCATTTAATGTTGAAACAATGGTGAGAGTTCAAAAAAACAAAACAAACAAACAAACAAAAAAAAAAAAACAATGGTAATGCTATTGAATCAACATTTCACTACGATTGATTCTACATCACTGATGTTGAAACAACATTGAAATTTACAAAAATAATCAATGGAAATATTGTTAAATCAACGTTACACTGTGATGCTGATTCTACAGCATTGATGCTGAATCAATATTGAAATGAACAAAAATGATCAATGGTGATATTGTTGAATCAACATTACACTGTGGTGTTGATTCTACATCACTGCTGTTGAATACATATTGAAATTAACAAAAATAATCATTAGTAATATTGTTTGATCATAATGTGATGTTGATTGAACTCAAATGTCAATATTAAATAATGTTCTGAACAACATTAATATTTCATCTACATTTCAATGGTACGTCAGCTAATTTCTGACCATTTCAAAGTTTTGGGAAAACCTTTTAAAATTTAAATGACACCTTTCCAGCAATTGAGTCGACAAAAGCATTACAACCTTTAAAAATAAAAGTCTTGTGTCATAAATGCAAGTGGTACAACGGTTCAGGTTTTCAGGCTTGCATCAGACTACTGCCTCTTCTCCGCCAAGTACCAGGTCAGGTGATGATATTAAAGGTAAAGTATGATATTCTTGCTCACATTCATGTCACTTGTACTTCAAGAAATGTTGCTGGAACTTATAAAATTCCTAATAAATATTACTAAAGCAAGTAAAGCATGCACTTTTTAAGAATTTAGAAAATGGATGGTTTATTCAAACACTTTAAATACTTTTTTTACTTAAATCAATTTTTCTTATTAGATTAAGTAACAATAAATCAAATCCAAATAACGAAGCACAAAAAAACAAACAAAAGAACATAAAAATAATAAAATAGATGCACCATTGTTTGAAACCCAGAGAAGTCAGGTGTTTTAACAAACAAGTCTACTATACACTATTGCACCTGTGTTTTCTCTCAAATGAAGAGGAATTGACTAGACTACTGAGAAGTGCACATGCAAAATGTTTTTTTAACCATTTTTCAACAGACTTGTAGCTCGAATTGGCCTAGAAATGTAGCTCCATTGTTTACGAAAGTGTTGTGCTATTTTCACGTGTATCAGGTTTATGAAAAAGAATTCAGTGAATAAACAATTGTTATTTTATCAATTATTTTAAAGGAGGGGTGTAATGCTATTTCATGCATTCTGACTTATTTACACTGTTGAAGAGTTGGATTCTCATGCTAAACATGGCCAAAGTTTCAAAACACGAGTTGAACGTATATGATGGAGTATTTCTCTGCCAAATGAACTACTTCCGGTTTCGGTACAGGTTTCGGAAAGTTTTTTTTCCCCAAGTATGGCCTTGTATGACGTCAAAAGAGAGCGGAATTCCTTGTATATAGGCACTTCTCTCTGATAAGCGTGCACACACACACATAACCCAGAGCAAGAGCAAAAGTACGCCCATCAACGCGTTTTGTTCGGGATACGGAAGCCGAGAGATTTTTCAACAAAGGCTGTGTCCCAATTCAGGAGCTACACCCTTTGAAGGCTGCATACATGATCGGTCCTCATTTGGACTCAATAGGACTACTCGCACTGAGGCTTGAAACACACTTACGTTTTGAAATAATACAACTTGCCTATTTCCGTTTAGTGATCGATGCTGCAGTGTGTGAGAGACCTGATGAATAAGATCAGAACAAACCTTCATTTATTTTTTTTAAATATTTGAATCCCAATTTTTCATTGACAATCACTTCACTGTAATCAGTAAGTGGCTGGCAACCCAGCTGCCAGTACTTTTACTGTAAATTTACAGTGAAAAGTATTACTATTACTATTAAAAGTACTATATGCAGTATTATGTTGTGTTATGTTGTATGAGACGTTTAAAGGTGCTATAGAGGATGTTTTGTTTTATACATTTTTTATACAATATTACTTGAAACTGTCTTTACTAACTGATAAAAGACTATTTATTAGGTGCACTGAAAGGAATAATATTAATATACATCATCTGTGCACGAGGTAGGGCCTTAAAAACATCAGCCAATCGTTTACGCGATCATCGCGTCCTTAAACATTCGTTTTTTGGGGTCGACAGCTTATAAAAACTTATTTCTGGGTTTTTTAGCTTGTTAGCTGTACACCTTGTCACACAGCAGCTTTTAGGCATTGTTCTGTTTTTTGTAATACGTCAGAAAAGACAAGGAGGCAGCCTCATGCAATACAAAGTCAATGTTGACGGGTTGGATTGTTTTCCCGCCCGGTGGGCATGGTTTTCAGATTATACTCTCTCTGTCTCTATTTCATGAGAGTGAGCAATTAAATATCACTGATTCTTGAGATAAGGGACAAAACATGTTTTAGAAGTTAGTTTTTATTATTTAATAATACATTATTTTTAAACTGATATATTCTCAGCTAAGGAACAGGTTTTTCTGAATTTTTTTTTTTTTTTTCTAAAAATGTACATTTATTCACTTCGGAACTTAATTTGTGTCAACTCCGTCAGACGCATTAAAAAGCATGATATTTTAATTTGATCCATCCAACAACAGTCTTCAATTATGTAATAATGGCGTTCAGTAAAGGAAGCTAAGTGAAAAAATTAATTCTCTAAATTTTGTCTTATCTTATTTTGTCTTATTGTCTTATCATAATAAATGTTCTTAGCTAAATGAGGCACGATATCATGTAGTTCAGTTGAAGTTTTATTATTTTAACACAATGAATTGAAAAAAAGAATAAGACATTTCTTTCAAAATGAACATCCTTCACCTGACGGTTTTAAATGAGTTGACAAATACTGATGGAGTTGACAAACGGTCCAGCTGGGGCCAAATATTCAGTATATGTAAATAGAATAATGAAACAACATTAGAAGAATTCCCCATATGCAAATAAATAAATAAATAAATAAATAAAACAAATAAAATAAAATAAAATAAAATAAAATAAAAATATTAAATCACATTATATAGACTTTTTGAGAGCACTTGTCAACCATCAGACATAAAACCTGACGGAGTTGATCAAATTTATTTTTTTTCCACCTTAACCACGTGTTATACAGTGGAGCAATTTTGTGTTCTTTCTCAGTTGTAGCTACCTTAATAAACATATTAAAGATGCCAAGATTTATCCCACAAGTTTTTACAGAATTTACACCAGGGTGACGGAGCTGGCATGTTATGACCGCAGAGACTTCAACATTGTTTGTATAAAATATAAATATATTATATATATATATATATATATATATATATATGGAAAACTTCCAACTTTTTGTATTGTTTGATATATTACAGATCTCTGCCTTTCAATTTAAATGTATATTTTTTGAATTTGTTGCATGTTTTAAACCTTGTTTGGCAATTTTACATTGTGACCTCATGCTAAGGACAGGCTAAAAAGTATAGAGCTTGTATTTAAATAATACTAACAAAATTTAAAATAAATAAATAAATAAAAGCAATGAATGTCCTGAGTATCTAGATTTCCTTTAGATGGAACTTTTTAAGTTTTTTATTATTATTTATTTATTTATTTATTTTTAACATAAAGAGGGCTTTTGTGTGTAGGATATGTTTTGTTTCTCATCTCAAGAATCAGTGATATTTCTGGTGAATTTCTTTGGAATGTAGGCTGCCTGAATATATTATGTGAACATGCGTGGGGACAGAGACCCCAAAGGGAAGGACACAGCACTTTCTGTCATAAAATGACCATAGCAACTGTCTGCGAAACTGACTTAAACTGGGTTACTTCATGATGTCACCATCAATAAATACCCAACAGATTATCCACAGGATTTATCTTACTAGTACTCCGCACTCACAGGCTATGTTGATCGGGCTTAATTAACGTGCTGTAAAATGTGGACAGCTACAGACCATCAAAAACCGGGACTGTCCCCGGAAAACGGAAAACGTCTGCTCACCCTAATATACATACACATATGCAGACTTGTACTTTATTTTCATATTTGAATAATTTTTTGAGGGCGGTTTTAGAGATTTTCAGAGGGAGGGGTTTGCCACCACCATATAAGTGAGTCCGAAATCCGAAATAAAAACACATCGGCTTCATCTTCAACAAGTATGTCTTCTCTGGGTCAAGCTCTTTCTCGAAGCAGGTTAAGTCGGCCTGATGTGATTCAAGCACAGAAACCTCCGCTCTGCGAGGAGAGCGATTTGGAGGTGAGAGTCCTGGTCATATACACCGGCGGAACCATTGGAATGAAGGATTCTGGAGGAGGTAAACACTTTCAGCAGCGCTCACACACCTGCCTGCGTGAGGGTTCACATATGATAATATTGTGCACTACGCAGTATTATGTTGTGTTATATTGTATGAGACGTTTAAGTGATTATTTGTTTGCTGATCTCATATTCAAAAAAACAAAAAAAAACAAAAACAAAAAAAACTGATTAAGAGGGTACAGTAAAATGTTTGGTGTAAATATTAATGCATGTATTATAATTCTATACTATATATATTATATATTATAACTAAAATATAGACACTTTATTCTACACTGTAAAAGGGAATATACTGATCAAAACGTGCAAAATTAGCTCAGTATACGCAGTATCAAATATATATTTTGGCTTCATTGCTGTGTTGAATTGTGGTCAAAAGAACCCGATGGATGCAAAAAAAAAAAAAAAAAAAAAAAAAAAAATTCATAAGTTTGTGGTGTGCATATTTGTTATATTTGTTCATAACTTTTTACTGGCTTTTCTTCTATATAGGAAATATACCAGTACCAGGAGCTCTTCATGATTTTCTACACACACTCAGGGCCGCATTAAGACTACAAGGGGCCCCTGGGCTTTACCTCTTGAGGGGGCCCTTCATCCACCAGCACTATTACCTACATGCTGTTGTTAAATTGGGCCGGGGCCGTCCGGGGCTGTGCCCCAGCACATAGGCTTATGAGGGCTCGACATACGTTAATTAAATAATTTACACTGAAAAAGTACAACTGCGTTCAATAATGTTATGAAATTCTTTAAATATTTTTGAATAAACAAATAAGAAATGCTGGTGGGAAATTTATACTTTTAAACATGAAATTAAACCGCCAGTAGATGGCGGCAAGTGACCGTCTTAATGAGTGAGCCACTGAGTCATTTATTCAAACGATTCACTCTGAATCAAGAATGAAGCAGTTGTTTATGAATGGGCCATTGAATCTTCACTCAACCGATTCGTTCAAAACGCTGAATCATTCAAAACGGCTGAGCGCAGCTGCGAGATGCACTGCTTCTGCTTTGTTTGGAACTATTTTCGCTGCTACAATAGAACAAAAAACAGGCAAATTGCATCTAAAACGTAAGTGATTGATATTAACTACTTGTTTATTGAACTGTTGTAAGAAATTAGTGTCAATTTCAATCAAGGTGATATTCAGGAATTAAGCACTTTCGGTCGTGTGATGCTTAACTTCATCATATGTCGTAAATAGCAAGCTAAACCCCATTGAATTTTTATTGCAACATGATAACTGAGTTTCTTTGTGTGAGCAGAGCTCATTTGTTTTGAATTCTCCTCAAGAGGTTTTTATTATGGTTACTTTTCTTAAATAAGACATCCTTAATGATGTATGCAGCCTTCAAATGCAAGCTCCGGAGGACGCAGCCTCTGAAATGAGACGCAGATTCGAACAGTAACAAAGGCGTCAGTTTTACCATTTCAATTCCAGCATGACGCCTGTTTCACACATAATCCGTCTGCAGTGCGTGTGCGGTCCGTATCCAGTGCGTATGTGTTGCTGAAGCAGGAAGCGGCCATTGTGCTTTCACACAGCACACGTTTGCAGTGCGTAATGTTATATTCATTACGCTTATATATTGACAGTTGCTGGAGTAGTTTAGTAGCCTACACGTAAACATGACACAAAGATTTGAAAACTTACTGTCGACACCAACAGCCGACGAAACTGCTTCCCATGCCTTTTCCTTCGCATTCAAATCTTTGTACAATAAATTCTGCGGGTCGTTTTTGAATAGTTTGGTTTAGGTCCGCCTGTCACGTCATTGCCTGCTGGGATGCGAGTTTCCCTCCAACGATGGGGAAAAACATATCTTGATCGCATTATGCAAGTAAACACTGTTCATTTTTTTTTAAATAAAATAATTGTTTTGAAATGATACAACTGAACTGTGAAATTGAAATGTTTCCTTTTGGCATGAATATAGCTTGTTGCTGGCATGGCGTTAAATCTTTAAAAAAAAAAAAAAATTCTTTATGTAATGTACTAAATGTACAAATAAGTTTAAATGTGCATAATTTCCTTCCTTCTTCTTTTTTTTTTTTTTTTACAATTTCAGGTCAATCCATGTTCATTTTGCACTTGCAGCACAGCAAAAATAGACTCGGTACGTAAACGATCGCTGCACTGCTGCAGACGCACCGCTCCTGGAACGCAATGACGGACCGCAACCGCGTGCAGTGTGAACGCTCTAATCCGTTAACATGGGTGCGTAAAAAAATACGCAACGCATACGCACTGCAGACGGATTATGTGTGAAACAGGCGTGAGTCCTTGTCTTTTGGAAGTGCATGCAAAGTGGATTTGCTTTCGCACCGTATAGATGTCATGTCAACATGTCAACAACACAAACCAAACTCTTCCAGTCTCAGCTTTTTGAAGTCTCAGTCTTCCAGTCTCAGTGTTTGAAGGCGGGTCAAAATAGATGTTGTTCGCGAGCAACCGGCTGCTATTACACAAATTTTTACATTGTTATGTAGGTTTGTAACAGGAAGTGAGACTGGAATTGCTCATTTCGGCAGTTCAGAATCAATTCATTCTTTAAGGCAAAAATTACTTTTTTATCCTTCACTTTGATATTTAAAATAATGTGACAAAAACACACGCAAGTTCGACCCAAATGTTTAATGTCATGATTGTTACCATCTATTTGCATTAGTTTATACCCAGCTGGTTGCTTTCATTGATTCGTTATGCAGCAAAGTTGCATAATTAAAACTAGTGTCATGAGAAAGCAAACTGTATTGTCATGCAGCAGACATATATAAACAAATCAGAAATGCATTTGATTTCAGTTCTCTTTTATCATCAATGTAATACAATACAAATCTTATTTAAATAATAATCAGTGTTCTAAAATGGAAGCAAATAATTTATACATACATACAATATGTGTCTAATGTCAGTGCTATGGCCTTTATGTAGATATTTAAAGATGGTCATCTTTAAATGACTGTTTGGATTTATGCATTTAGCATGACTGTTTGGATTTATATGAAATGGTAACACTTTATAATAAGATTCCATCTGTAAGGTTAATGAAAGTATTGTTCATTGTTAATTTCAACATTTTAAGTGCAGTTCCTCATTGAACGTTTTCAGAAACTGTATTTTTGTATGAATTGTATTTTTATTGGACTACTGATGACTGTAGGGTTCAGTGAGTGAAGGGTCGCACATCGGTCGATAAGTGCACCACCACGTCTTTAAAATTCTAACACATTGTCTTCTTTGGGGCTGTTCACACAGAACGCGCTTTTCTGCGTTACTTTTTCTTTGTTTTTCTATGTAAACATGCGCTAGATCGTGCAGAACCGTTGCGCTCGCGTCTTGATGCATGACATGGCGTTCTAAAGCCATGAATCAGTTCAGCTAAGTTAAAAAAAAGTTTTAAAAAGCGTCTCGAGACCTTGCGGTTTCCCTCATTCCACTGCCCGCGTCTCGCGTTTTTCAAAGCAAAAACGCGTTGTGTACGCACACAGGCAGGCCGTCCGCGTTGTCCAGATACTGTTGCTTGCTGCTAGACGCAGCGCGTCGTAATGAACTTAAAGCGCAGGACCGCACATGTATTCAAATCAAAGCGATGTTAAAGGGACAGTCATCACATTATAAAATGCGGTTATATTTTTTCCGGCATCACCGGAGCCCTCCCTCAGCCCGGGGCCCTGGGCTTAAGCCCAGGTAAGCCCGTGCATTAATGCGGCCCAGCACACACTCCCTATTCTGCATGATGAGAAGTACGCGCAAGGTACAAATCTGCACAAGTGCTACCCGAAGTTCACGCTGGTGCTGCCGTAAGTTTCCACGCAGATGCACACACATATGCGATCAAGTTAAAGTTTGTCCTATTTATAGATCCAGACAATAGATGGATTAATCTATTTGTATACAAAATACAGGTCTGAATTGAATTTAATTTTATTACAGTTTTCATGGAATAGTTCTCCCAAAAATGAAAATTCTGTCATTATTACTTGCCCTCATTTTTTATTTATTTTTTTTATTTTTGAAGACTATGCACTGTTTTATAATATAGCCTAAATCTAAAAATAATCTTTTAAGAAATAAAATAAAATAAAGAAATGATTGAAATTGTATTAAATCTCATATAGGATGCTGTTTCTTTCATTAATACACATCTGAGAATCGGTGATGGGAATAAAGGTGTTATAAATAAACGGAGTTACTAACGGCGTTACTTTTTTCAGTAACGAGTAATCAAACGAATTACTTTTTCTTCCGTTAAAACGCCGTTACCGTTACTGACAAAAATAAATAAATAAATAAATAAAGCCGTGTTACTGTAATTGAGCTCACTGAAGCGGTTTTCATCCGAGTAGGCTCTCAGCCATAGGACCTGCAAAGATTTTTCTCTGGTGTGTTGGGGTTATGCTCACTGATGATGATTTGTGTGTGACTGATGATAGACCTGCAAAGCGTTTTGTCGTAAAGAAATAGTGCAGGTTAGTCATACACAAATATAATTTTAAACTGATAATAATGTACGATGCTCTGTGTGTGTGTCTGTGATCATGCGAGCGGAGCGCGAGCTCAAACCAGAATACCCTTTTTTGACATGCTGTGACATCGAAAATATGTGAAATATGTTTTTTTTTTTTTTCTTCTTGTCGACTAGTAGTTGTTCATTTAAGCCATTAGTTGACTAATCACATTTATATTAATGTAATTTATTTTAAATACTGGAGAGAATAAACCATAATAATGAGCGTATGATATAGGTTATATAGCACTCAAGCGCACGCATAAAGCTTGCCATAAAGAACCGGCAAAATGATTATGATTATGAATGTGACAAAAACAGCAAGGAGACATTTTAATTGTTCATTAATAAACTAATGTTTTCTGAATCATTGTCGGCTACAAAGATGTTGACATTGCTGACTCTCATCATCTCCGTAGAGTTGCACATTTCATTCGGATTACATAATTCAGCCTATTTCTTTTCGTTTTGAATTATTTCATTTAAAAGTAGACATTTCAAGCTTTCTATAGATATATTTCTCATGTCTTTGAGGCAAGCAGCCTATACGCTGAGTTTCGGTTCATTTAGCCTATAAGACGCGCTCCAGTTCACGCGCCAGTGATCGCGCCCACGCCCGCGCCTCCATATCAGGATTAAATTGTCTACTATATTTGGTTCTTATTTATTAAATCCAGGCAATTGGTTGATGAAACATTGATTAAAATTAAGATACAATTTTTACAAAATGAAATTCACTATAAAGAGAGGCTTTCTGCAAAACAAAACTTAATGAAGTGGTCAAAATCATGTCTGTCTTGACTCACTCCATGTCTCCCGATATATTGCGCATCTTATGATTCTATCTTACTCATGCTGTTCACATTTCATAATCAAATAGATGAATTTAAAACATAACATAGGACTATTTAAACATAAATATGAAACTACGTTTTCTTTAATGGCTACCAACACAGTACAGAGAAATTTCATGTCGTGAGCAAGAGCGGATCATGAGTCACGAGTCGGATCAAAAATTATTTTTAGACTTATATTTAATATTAGGGGCATCCAAGTTATCTGACATATTTTATTTTATTTTATTTTATTTTATTTTTAAAGTAACGCAATATTTTCCCTGGTAATTAGTTAGCTTTATAATGATAACAGACAGTAAAAATATGTGGTATTTTGACAGGAAGTCCACTTGTTCAGCTGAGCCTCTTTTTCATGGGTCTGGTAACAATGTTTGTTTGCCCATGCGAGATCGGATGTATATGTAATTGCACATGTTTGCTGAACTACGTATTAACAAGTTTACTTGATTTGTGCAGTTTATTTGCTGGTTAGTCTTAGCACAATGGTTATGACTGTACAATTATGTTTAACGCAATGAGAATGGCAGATGATATTATATTGCTTCTTCTTTCCGTGTCATAAACAACGTAATCTACTGTGGCATTATTTATAATTATTATTTATAATTTGTATTTGAAATGTTACTTTCTCTAATAAAAAAATGCATATATACACAAATTGTATTTGAAATGTTGCATATATACACCAGCCTATATTTACAAGTGGATGGGTTAAAATGTCAAATATTGTCATAGAAAGGAGCAAGAAAGTCAATTTTATGTTTGGTGCCTTAGTTCTGTATTGTGCACATGCATTAAAGGTGCATGATTTCACTTTTTAAATATAATGTGTTGTACAGACTTGCTTGTGCACGTATAAGAGCATGCTAGAAATGCACCAGTGCAAAACATTTAGCTTTGAAAGAAATGTAACTAATAATTTAATATGTAACATATTATATTTGTCAATTTTAATTATGCTTTTTTGAATATTTCCTTTCATGCAGTGTGTAATGTGTTTGTGAATGTAAAAGGTCTGCAAAGTTTTAAAGATCAAAGTGTATGAAGAATAAAGTTAGCTTTATTCTTTATTAACTTATTACTTATTTAACTTATTTAATTATTAACTTTTTTTTAATCCCCTCTTCATTACAATAACTAGGCTACACCATGAATCACCCCAGAGGGATAAGTCTGAAGTCTGCTGCTTCACAACATTTACTCATCCGTTGATGCTCAAATAGTTTTACTTTTATATGGAGGAGGCGCCCCTGAAATCAAACAGAATCTCACTGTTAATAAATAATATATCTTATTTATTTATTTATTTATTTATTTATAGTTGATTTAGCTAAACTAACCCATGTGTGCCTAATGGTCTTTGCTGGTTTAAATGAGAAGTTTTGCTTTACTTTTAGAGCTTTTTCAATGTTTGGGTCCTTTTATTTCAGAATAAACTTTAAAATTTTGCTGTATTTTAAACATGTTCTCCCCTTTTTTCACCTCAGTCTGTCCAAACAGAAACTGAGGGTTGTATATACCATTTTGGAGTACTCTCCCCTCCTCGACTCCTCTAATATGACCCCAGATCTCTGGGCTAAAATTGGAAAAGACATTGAGGTGTTTCCCTTTTAACCATCTTTATGTTTGGCTTTGAGTTGCAGGGCTTTTTGCTTGATTTTTTTAAAAACTGATATAAAACGGTCGCACAACGGTCAGACATGGCTGAATGTACTGATTTGTGAACAGAACTGATCTGATAAATTATTTGTTTTTTGTTTGTTTTACTTGTAAGTTTGTTATTGTAGATAATCTTTGAATTTCTTGAACAGTTCAACAATTCTTTAGTTGGCATGCCAAAATCACTACTGAGATTTTCAAAGTTTGTTTCCCATGTTCACAGAAATACTACGAGCAATACAATGGTTTTGTCGTCCTGCACGGCACAGACACCATGGCTTACACCTCTTCTGCCTTATCCTTCATGTGTGAGAATCTGAGAAAGCCTGTCATCCTCACTGGCTCACAGGTGACATTTTAAATTGATCATTTACTCACCTTTGTGTTGCACATATTGAGCATTTCAGACTACGTATACTGGACCGGTGTGTTGTGATTGGTCAACTGCTTTGAGTGTGTTTGGGAAATGTCCCCGTCCCTTACTATAATAGTGAGTTTCAACACACTAGGGCTGCGTACCACTCCACTTTTAGACATGCACTCGCAAACTTCCCTAAGCACTTCCCCTCGAGGGAATCCCTGCTGCCATTTTCAAGTGCATTCCACTTCATGAAGTGAACAAGGGAAGTTTATATGGACAGACCCTCGCTCCCTTGATTTTGACCAAGGGAGCTACACTCAAAAAAATGATTCTAGCTGCTTGTTCAGTTTATTTAAATAAAATAAGCTGAACCAACACAAATCTTTAGTTTTTTACTTAATTGGCATTTGCACTCAATTGTATTATGTTAAATGAAATTAAATTTGCAAAATGTTAGGTTAACCTAAACCATTTGTGTTGGGACTACATGAATCATTTATGTTGCATTGATTGAAACTGGGCAGTGGATTTCTAGTTCCCAGCATGCTTTGCGTAGGGAAAGATCAAGACAGTAAATGTTGAACTTAAGTGCTGTTTAATGTGTTTTTTAGAAAAGGGAAATACCTTTTAAAGTTTGATGTTCAGTTATATTTGACATTTAAAAGAGTTTATGTTATGTCGATTTTTTGAGGTTACCATTATGCTGAAGTGTAGACCTTGTGGTTAGTCTCTAGGTGACTACGTAAAATAAATTTATATTGTTCTCAACAAGCTTTAACTGTGCTAAAGCCAGTGATGAGAAGTTCTTTACCTGATCATTACTTGCATGCTATAAATGTTACTTAACATTTGAAAAAGTATTATTTTAATTTAGTTTTTATAGAAATATAAATAAATTAGTTTGAGGGCCAGCACATACTTTACACAGTCTACATATGGTCATCAGCTTTACCCCTCTCAACGGGCATGAAACATGTATGTCTGTGTACAACAGCCACTCACAACCTAAGCACAAGCGCACATCTTCACCACGATGGTAAAAAAAAAAAAAAAAAACAAACAAAAAAAAAATGTATACGCTACAAACTCATTTAAATGTTCAAAATAACTAAACATTAAACACTTAAATACTAACAGGTCTTTCCATTTCCTTAAAAGCGCAGACAACTTGAGCAACTCTGCACAAGGGCACCAGTCTGAATTGCAATAGCACTGGTTGGATCAACAAGAGTGAATTATGTTCAGGAAACATTCACAGAATACATCAAATGAAACTGGTGTGATCTCATTCAGTTAGGATGAATTTTACTCATCAGTACAATTAACCTAGCTTAAGTTCAAAAAATCAGTTCAACTGTGTGGAAATAGGTGTCATAATTGAATTAAGTTAGACCAACAAGTTATTTTTTTTGAGTGTAGTCTACTTCACACTTCAGGCAGCTCTATATACCACAATGCAACACGATTGTGATATCACTGCTATATATATATATATATATATACATATATTTAAAGCAACACAACCAAACCAAACCTATAGATATAGAATGTTGCATTAAATTCGTAAGGGAAAAAAAATAAATAATAAATCAACTCCATAGTGTATTTTCAAGTGATCAAGGGCTTAGGACATTCCAGTTCAGCCCATTGCAAAGGTTCTACCAGTAGTGCAACGTAAGCAGTGACGAACATCCGAGTCAATAAAACTGAGGGAAGTTAGTGAGGGAAGGGCATAAAAAAAACGAACTGGAACCCAGCCGAAGGCCCGGTCCCAAATGGCACCCTAAACCCTTCTTCCTCTGAGTCCGCACTTTCGTGACGTAACGCCGCTTTGACTGTCGGGAAAATGTTTGCAAAATGATTCACTGTTTTGAAGCATTCGAAACACCACACGCTGGTGACCCCTGCTAGTCAAAACAGTGTAAATGCAACAAAAACTCATGCCAAGCATGCATAAACAGCTTTTATAAACCCATTGCAATGTTGGCAATGTCTATCAGATGCACTTAACTAATCAACTAATACCATTAAGTTTACTATTAAGTACTATTAAGTATTTAATAGTACTATTAACTACTATTAAGTTTCTGTATAATATGTATTCTATTATCAATCTTCAGGGCTTGTTTTGTTTAGTCTATGGATGGGTCAGTTAAACAGAGACTATTATTCATTTAAATTATACAAATACCTCATTAGGATGTCTACAAATGTGTAAAACTAATCAGAGATCAGGTAATAGACACTTTAAGACACTTAATACTCAGGTAATAGACACACAGCAAAATCCCCAGCGTTAAATCAACTCTGCTCAGAGTACATATGGTCCCTCTCTATATAGTGTTAAAGTAACACTGAAGCAGAGTTAAAGTCAGTTGTAGTTTTTGTGTTTCTCTTTTCTTCAGTGATTCTGCTTGTTAACAGCAGGTGTTCATCACTAATGCTCAATCATCACTTAATTAATCACTTACTTAATCGCTTAATTATCTCATTAACTTTAATTCTGCTGTTACTTTAACACTATATAGAGAGGGACCATATGTACTCTGAGCAGAGTTGATTTAACTCTGGGGATTTTGCTGTGCAGACACTTGTTCAATGATTCACCGCTAGGGGGCGATCACAGTGAATTCGCATGATTCATGGGTTCATAGAGATCGCCCCCAGCGGTGAACCATTGAAATTTCAAAACGTTTCGAAACAGTTATGACATACCAAAGCCTCGTTTACTGAAATCACGTGACTTTGGCAGTTTGAAACATGCTCCAAACCAATGATTCGAAACAAGATTCCTAAAAGTTTTACAAAAGGCACATTACAGTATGAAATTCTCTTGAATAAATTATTCAATGGCACACATTTTTAACAGTCATTTGTCGCCACTTAGTGGTGAAAAATTGTAAAAAAAAAAAAAAAAAAAAAAAACATTTTTTTTCTCCCAGCCCTATTGGTTAGTAGCCTGTATATCTTGTTGCCATTCAGTGACTACAGTCATTCTATAGTCTTTGCTACAGTACAGCAGAGTGCTGACAACAATGCCTGAAATAAACCTCTATGTATCTGTGCCCTGATAAAATAAGATAGCCTGGTGTGAGTATTTGTGTAATTCTTAATTTCTTAATTTATTTTATAGCCAGTCAAAATAGTACATCCTGTTTTCGTTAACAGGTTGTATTTTGTTAAGTGTTTTTTTTTTTTTTTTTTTTTTTTTTTTTTTTTTCACACAACCTCTGCAAAACTTCCAGAATACACTCTAAAGTTTCCTGCAATATTAACATTTAACTAGTGGTCATCAAAAAATGCATCATGTTAACTTCACTATTAGCTTCACAACCACCTTATATGTTGCAGGTGCCCATCTATGAGTTGAGGAATGATGGGAGGGATAACCTCTTGGAGGCGCTGTTGGTAGCAGGACAGAGTGAGATCCCTGAGGTGAGTTTTTTATCCATTACAAATGCAGTATGCAGGGCCGGATTAACATAAGGGCTAGGTGGGGCTGAAGCCCCAGGGCCCGCGGGTAGAGGGGGCCCGTGATTGGCTGGAGGAAATGAGATTGACAAATCATAGGTGGTTGATTTGTGTCTAATAAAATAACAAGAAAAAATGACTGGAAAATGTGCCTGACTGATAAATCACTGTCCAATCAAAATCACTTTACAATTCGCGCCATGACATCGGGAAACGCCTCTTTGCGTTATGCTATCACATGTAGACTAGAAAATGGGAAATTGGCCTTTATTGCTTGTTCAGCCTCGCTGGTGTTCAAAATGATAAAAAAAAGTGATAGTGGTGCGCAAAAAAGGAAAAATAAGCTTGAAAGGGAGAAAAGGGATGCTAATCTTACAGCAAAAATACCAAAACTAACTTCGGTTCACATAAAACCTCCGAACCAGTGGAAGACCCCGCGTGCAGCGGCAGCTCACAATTATCTTCACCCACCGACACCGTCGCCGACCTGCGTGCTTTACACGTTGAAGAAGGTGAGGTAGCAGCTGCAGCAAGTTATTATTCTTATAACGAGTTAAGCCCTATTCGGATGGTAATTGTTTCTCATGAAAACGTAAGGTGTTTTCAACATTTACAGGGACGAGTCGATTGATTTTATTGCCGTTTGAATTCAGAATGCCAGTGTTTTTCTCTCTTCATCATCACCCGTGTAAATATCCCGAATTAACTTTACTACTGTGTTTTGACGAACACCAATGTCGTGTGACTTGTCTCCACTATCTGCCTTTGAAGCACATTCTATCAGTTGCAGTTCTGGTGCCTCCATCCATACAACTCGACCTCGACACATTCACATCACATGTTAACACAGCGGTAGACTAACTCACGGGACACTGCACTTATTCGCAATCACAAAAGTTCTTTATTTGCATGTGCTTTAAAGCCCTGCCAGTTAAACATGTCATTCGTGTGCTGTTCTGAGATGCGCTTTTTCTGACCCCATACACCCGAAGCGTGCACACACACTTAAGCCTGTCAAACAGCACCTGACTACTGGACTTCATCTTTCGCGTCTGATTGCGCTATAATACTGTCAAATACACAAAAGGTTTACATAAACACAGTTGGTTATGTCTGAAGTGAGTTGAGAAAATCGGACGCGTGCAGGTCTTAAAGTGACAGCATCCTAATAGTTAGCATGCGGACCCTTGTCCTTAAAGGGATAGTTCACCCAAAAATTTAAATCCTGTCATCACATACTCACTTTCAAGTTATTTTAAACCTGAATGAGTTTCTTTCTTCTGTTGAACACAAAAGAAAATATTTTGAAGAATGTGGGTAACCTAACAGTTGCTGGTCCCCATTCATTTCCATAGTAGGAAAAAAATATATTGTGGAAATCACTGGGGACCATCAACTGTTTGGTTACCCACATTCTTCAAAATAGTTTATTTTGTGTTAATCAGAGGAAAGTATTATTGTGTCAGCAATATGCAATACAATTTTAAAATATGTATCATAGTGTTTAGTGTGCTTTTATCATATTTAGTGTGCTTGTGCTTATATAAAATGATCTGATAAAATGAGATTTGTAAAAATATAAAAATAATAACAATAATAAAAATAAAAAAAAATTCTTGTGGTACAAGACACTGTGGCATGGCAATCAGATGAAAGGGGGCCTTTGGTGTTGCTATAGCCCCAGGGCCCAATGTGTTCTTAATCCGGGCCTGGCAGTATGTGCAATATACTATCCAATTCTTGTGATGTTTTGGAGGATGTTGGCTATAAAATAGTTTTCATTCAGAATTTCATTATTAAAAGGATAGTTCACCCAAAAACAAAAATTCTGTCATCATTTACTCGCCCTCAAGTTGTTCCAAACCTGAATTGATTTTCTTTGTTCTGCTGAACACAAAAGAAGATATTTAGAAGAATGTTTGTAAGAAAACAGTTGATGGACCTTATTGGCTTCCTTAGTCCCACAACTGTTCTTCAAAATATCTTTTTTTTTTTTGTGTTCAGCAGATTTAATTGAGTTTTTTGTGAACAACTTGTGTGTGAGTAAATGATGACAGAATTTTCATTTTTGGGTGAACTATCACTTTAATTAGTTTTAGCATTTAAATCATTTTATTTTAAAATATGGAAGATAGTTTTTAATAAAATACTGGTAATAATATTGGATTGAAATGTGGTTTTAAATGTCCTTTGAGATGATTATATGTTATGCAGTACATTTTGTTTCTGCCATACCAACGAAGCACAATAAAGATAAGACACGTGCACACATAGACATAAAAGGGGGCTTGAGCACCTGCCCTTTTCTTCCTCGAGAGAAAGTGCCCTTTTTATTGGGGTGCTTTTTTTTTTTTTTTTTTAAATTAATTAATATATAATCCTGTTTGTGTACAGCTGCCTTGTCAAACAAATATATTTACTGAATAAAAAAATACTATATATAAGGTCCAAGTCGGCTTTGTCGAGTTCAGATGCCCTCCCTCCGTGACACGCCATTCATTCCCACACGCACGCGCGCCCCACCCCATCCCATGTTTGCTGCTGGCTGACAACTTGTGACAACTTTTCAAGACAACACCTGTCTGGCGATGAGAAGCGAGAAAGAAAAAAGCCCTAGATGAATTGTGTGCATCTCTTCAGGAAGCCTATGTATGTTCACAAATATGTGAAAGTTTTGCCTATTTAAGGGTGAGATTATTTGACCACCAGCAACTCATCTGACTGATTTGATACTAATTACATTTATGTCATATCATAATTAAAATTATTTTCATGTGCTATGCATTGCGTTTTGAACCATGGTAAAGATATCTGTAGGGCTGTCAATACTGG
The DNA here is from genome assembly GCF_018812025.1 of Megalobrama amblycephala. Taxonomy (NCBI): domain Eukaryota; kingdom Metazoa; phylum Chordata; class Actinopteri; order Cypriniformes; family Xenocyprididae; genus Megalobrama; species Megalobrama amblycephala. The sequence continues at coordinate 3,947,161 of NC_063047.1, forward strand.
AGGAAGAGCATCCATGGATGAGAATCCATGAAACCATTTAAAAATCATAATACAGCATTGTATAATGCTATTCTTAAATCTACACTTACACAGAATACATCAATAAATGTTTAAACCCTCGATCTGAGCGTGCATGTTTGATGTCCACATATTCTTGTTGAAGAAATTACAGTGGCTGTAGAGTTCTATCATAAAGAAGTGGCCAATTATTATTATTATTATTATTATTATTATTTAACTAATATTATATTTTTAATTATGCTGGTTGGCAAAAAAAAAAAAAGAAAAAAAAAAAGGATTTGATCGTGCTGTGTAACAACAACAATCACCAGGCTTTTGGCGCCCTCTGCAGGCATTTGTTATAATATATATTATATACTTATAACATTTCAGGGGGGAAAAAACTCTTGATGTGTTTAAATATGCAATATTTAAATAGATTGTTTTGGTTAATTTAGAAGAAGTCTACAGATGCAAACAGACGGAGGGTAGTAGGCTTAAAACAAACACCATCTAAATGCACATTTTGGAAGTTTTCTTTCCATTAGAGTAAAAGAAGTCTTGGAAGCAAAAATAGACCAAAATCTTAAAATTGTCCACTACATGAAAGTATTATTCCAATAACACCAAAAGAATTAAAACGATTTATTGATTTTTGCAAAATAAACAAATTACTGTGAAGCAATGTCCCTCTTCTTGGTGCAGTCATTTATTCTAAATATATAGCTACTTGAAAATAGTAGTAGAAAACATGCACATTGTGGCATAATTTCCTTTGCTGTTGCCTGCTCTTGTGATAAACCTAGTGAATACTAAAGAAGGCAATAGTCTCTGTGTGAACGGATTATTTTGTAGAAATCTGTAGAGTATGAAACAATTGTGTGATTGTGAGGGAATTAAAATAGGAAGTCAGAGTTGTGTTAATATATTTAACGTTTTGTTTATTATTTTAAACAAATAATTATGAGAAGTGCCCTGTTTTCCACTTGAGCCCCTGCCCCCCAGAATGTCTGTGCACGTCCCTGAAGATACTATATTATATTTTTATTGTAATAAATGTATAATAATTACTGTTATAAAAATAATAGTTTAAATTCAGTAAAGGACCAGAAAAAAAGCCCTTTGTGTCTTTCTTCACAGGTTTGCCTGTATTTTCAACAAAAGCTGTACAGGGGCAATCGTGTCACCAAAGTGGACGCTGGAAGCTTTAATGCATTTACATCACCAAACCTGCGGCCATTAGCCAATCTTCAAGCCGACGTCAAAAGTAATTACAGTTCTTCCAACATCTATACACAGTCATAGTGCCATATAAGTCTATTTATAGATTAGTTTTCCTAAAAAATTAAAATTTACACAAAAGTTTTCTGCCATAGAAATTCAATATGTACTGGTTGCTCTTTTTTTTATGCAATTACCATTATTTGGAACTGAGGTTTTTAAAGGGATAGTTCACCCAAAATAAAAATTCTGTCATCATTTTCTCACCCTCAGGTTGTTCCGAACCTGAATAAATTTCTTTCTTCTGCTGAATACAAAAGAAGATATTTTGAAGAATATGGGTAACCAAACAGTTGATGGTCACCACTGACTTCCTTAGTATGGAGGGAAAATACTATGGAAGTCAATGGTGATCATCAACTGTTTGGTTACCCATATTCTTCAAAATATATTCTGTATTCTGTATTCAGCAGAAGAAAGAAATTTATCAAAATATCTTCTTTTGTGTTAAGCAGAAGAAAGAAAATTGGTGGCTATCAAGGGCACTCCAGCAGGTGATCATGACAAAATTATGTCAGAATTTTCATTTTTGGGTGAACTATCCCTTTAAGCTCCAAAACGTTTGCATTAACATCATCGAAGTATTGTAAAAGTGGTCCATGTGAGTTCTCTTTATCACTTAAATGAATGTTTCTTGCATAAATCTGTTATATGATTTCAGAAGATTTGGAATAGATCATAAGTCATATAGGCTACTTTTATGGTACTTTATGGTGCTTTTGTATCTTTTTTTTTTTTTTTTTTTTTTTTTTTGAAATGTGAAAGCCTAATTGCATGGTTTGGAACAACACTGAAGTGAACAAGTGATTACACTTTAACTTTTTTCTCTTTTTAGAAGCAGTCACAAACATGTGTAGTAAAAATGTTGAGTAGATGGTATCCATATTTGGCTAAAACTTCAAAAATTCACCATTGGTAGTTGACAATAATTTATTAATAAAATTTATATTGGCAGTGCTGTTTTAGTATCTTTGAGATACTTTAACAGTTTATATATACCACACATGTAATAATAACTACTATACACAAATGATTAAGAAAAAAGTTACATGTTTAGATATATTAGTATATTATGTTACATTACAGGACACTGCAGCATCACTAATAAGGCAGTTGACATTAAATTTCAAACAGTGTTGTTATTTATTTTATGCAGACTTGTTATTTTGAGGATTATGCTTAATTTCTTACTCTTTAGTTAACTGGGACATTGTGTGGCAACCTGATAAAGTGGAAAAATTCACTGTCAGCACAGAATTGAACAGTAATGTGGGTGTCCTGCGATTCTTCCCAGGAATCCCTACTGATACAGTAAGGCCGTGTGGTTAAGTGTGCCTTTATTTGCCACACATTCTTCCCAAATCTCTTCATTTCGTCCATGAACATGTTCATTATTTTTACAATGTTTAGTAAATACTGACAGAAGTTTAATTTTCAGCCGAACTTTTGTAAGTTTCAGATGTGTAAAATGAGATTCATTCTCTCATCAGGTTAAGGCCTTCTTGCAGGCTCCTATTGCCGGGATCGTATTTGAGACTTACGGCTGCGGTAACGCTCCAAACCACAAGGACCTGCTGGATGTGATCAAAAAAGCGACAGATGAAGGTGTAATCATCATCAACTGCACCCAGTGCCTCCGGGGCATGGTCAAAGCCACATACGAAACTGGCGAGGTATGGAAGTTTGCTTAAAAGAGGCCTTATGTGGGTGGATTCCAGGAGTGTGTAATTTAATTTTCCCTCGCAGGATCTGTATAAAGCCGGTGTGATCCCTGGATATGATATGACCCCAGAAGCTGCTCTTTCAAAACTCTCCTATGTGCTGGCAAAATACCCCAGAAAAGTTGAAGACAAAAAAAGAGGGAGGAGGTATGGAAAAATGTCTCTTAAAAATACATTTAAACTACATTTAAGTCAATAACATATTCAGAAGTTTGGGGTCAGTAATCAAACTTGTATCACGTTTTCCACATAATATGAAGCAGCACTACTGTTTTCAACATTGATAATAATAATAATAATGTTTCTTAAGCACCAAATCGGCATATTAGAATGATTTCTGAAGGTTCATGACTGAAGACTGGAGCTGAAAATCAGCTTTGCCATCACAGGAATAAATTCATTTTAAAATATATCACAGTTGAAAACCGTGATTTTTAAAAAATGTTACTTTTTAATATAATAATATTTCATAATGTTACTGTTTTAATGTATTTTGAGCAATTTTAAATGCAGCCTTTGTGAACGGAAGAGACATCTTTTTTTTTTTTTTTGAAAAAATTTTACTGACCCCAAACTTTTTGAAAATCAAATATAAAATGCAGATGCCAAGTTCTTAGTCATACTAATTATTTATGTTTGTTTCATGTTTTTTTTTTTTTTACTTTTATATCAAACGTTTAAGAAATGTCATGTGGTGTAACCATTAAGTAAATAGCATTAAAAAAAAGTATTATAATTAAAATCAAAATGTTTTTAATATATTTTTCAAGCCAATTTGTTTTTTTCCCCCCAAAATTAATTAATGGGGATTGGGGAAATACCACTACATGGCATTTTACAAACTGAACTAACCTTGCTTTGGATAATAAATAATTTGTTGTTGTTGTTGTAGATATCTTTAGAAACGTATTGACCTTGATACAGTCTTTTCTTTAATTATTTTGTTAGTAGTTTGTTAATTGTACCACATGAATTTGATTTAAAGCTGCAGTCCATAACTTTTAACTTTTTGGTTAAATCAATTTGAGCAAGTACATAACCAGCCAGTGTTCAAAACTATCTCCTTAGCCCGATTCACAACAGTAAGCTTGTAATAATGTTTTCTAATAAAATCAGTACTGGTGGGTTTTCGCAGGAAATTCAAGCATGCAGCCGTTCGTATTTGCATCACTACGTCACGCCTGTTTACATGAAGAAGTCCCAGCTAGTAGGCTATATCATGTGAGGATGCTGCAGGTGATGAATCATTTATAGACTGCAATAATTAAACTTATTATTTTGATGGCAGATTGTAACCCAGAAAGGTTTAAATGACAATCATCAGTGATAACTGTGGATTCACCCGTAGCCAAAAGCAAAAGACTTTGAAATCTACAGGTAATACTAATACACACTAAATACACAGTCACGCAATGCTGGTTGTTAACAATAATCATTTGAGAACAAAGTATAACAATAATAATAATTTGCATAGTTTGACGTGATCCGAGCTAAGTGATCATTAGATTTAATCACCATTGGCAGCGTGATTTATTTTAATGCTTTTTTTTCCCTCAGTTGGTCAGAACAAAAGTGGCAGATTTGTTAATTACTTGTTCAGATGCCATTTTCCATTTAAAATTCTTATTTTGGTCATACTTCCAAGACTACGATCTGTGATTCAGAAGTACAGTATCCACACCGATGCAGTGACTGACATTAGATTCATCCACGCTGAGGAGCCGTGCCGATGCACAACCCACTTTTCGTTCCATTGACTTCCATTCAAGAAGCGAATGCGTCAGACCAGAAACGCAAGCTCGTGCGAAGAATTTCGCATTTCGCTGCGTTCCAAAGTTCAAGTTTGGTGAACTCTGACCTGCGAATTCGCATCACGTGAAGACGTGCGACCAGTAGAAGATCGATTCGTCACGGCATGGCCTCTTGGCTGAATTAAAAGAATTATATTTTTTGCAGTAAAGTCGAGTAGGTTCTATATTTTTACATTTTGAATGTATTGCTTTAAGTTATGTGTTGAATTCATGTTTATAAAAAAGACGTTGTAGACCGTGACGTCATATCACGACCGTTACAACATCCGAATAAATTTCGCACGTTCAAAGTCTAGTGTGACCGTGGCTTAAAGATGATAATTCCACAAATAACTGCAATTGCAGGTTTCAAACAGAGATGGCGACAAAGAGGCAAAACTTACAGACAGCAGCTTTAAATTTGAGTTTAATTCAAATAATAATAATTATAATAATAAGCAGAAGTTTTATCGTAAATAATAATAATGCGATAATTATTACTTGTTTTAGATCACTTATTAATTAAACATGTTATTTGTTCGTAAGATGATGAAAAAAAATCTGCGTGGTGAGATGACAGAGGACAGTACAAAGCTTTCTCTCAGCGACAGTCGCTTTATTCAGGTCATCGCCCAGTCCCTCAGCAGCAGCTGTAAAGAGGTAATGTAACCTGTACTTTCTCTCTTTCTGGTGACTTCTGAAAATATTCAGAAATACTATTCATATTCTGTGCAGTGGTAAGCTCAGAGCAGTGACCAAAAATTATTTTTTAAATTTAAATTGATTTTCATTTTAAATGGACTTTTACTTTTTATACATGCTTTTTTTCCCTAACCTTATTAGACGTATACATGATCTTTTATGTCAAATTCTTACATTTATTCAATAAATTAAATTAGAATACTATGGTACTATGGTACTTTAGTACTATGGTACTAAGATACTATTGTGTTTTAAAAACATAATTTTGAATATTGAATGTAAATGAAATAATAAAAAAAAATTAAATTAAATGTTATTTTAAAATTTGAAGCTAAATCTGTCAGTAGGTTCAAAACATCGGATTCATTCAGAAACTGAGCAAGTCACTCGCCTCATTTAAATTAAAATGTACTTTTAATGTTTTGTATAGTACGTGTGTAATATGAATGAAATCTGGATGTACTAACCATATTTTCACTGTCCTAACAAAAGGTGTCAGTTTCGTCGCATCACTGCTATTCACAAATCCTCTCCAGTGGCCTCATGGGATAGTAAAGTGTCCATCAAATGTGCTTTACAGAATCTCGGTGGAAGTAGTAGGTCATTCGGGTCGCCTTGTTTTCTGAATACTAATGTATTCGATTTCGGATACAGCATGTTTATAAATGGGTCATAGAGTGAATGACTCAAACATTTCGTTTAAAAGAATTGAATCAATTGTAACAAAACTGCTGCATTTCGTACATAGTGTACATAAGGAGCTTTCACACAGGAGGAAAGTTTCATAGTTATAACTTTTGACAGAAGAACCGTCTTTTGGCGTCTTTGCACTGCAGGAACTGGGAATGATTTTAGTTATAGGAATACCTTTTGGGGAATTAAATTAGCTTCTACTTCAGAGTAGGGTCTAACCCTGCACAATAGGAACTAACAGAATTTTGAGATTGCAAAAGACATGAAGGACTATAATGCGTTAAGAGCTCCCTCAAGTACCGAGGAGCTAAACCATCTATTGCTTTGTAAGTAATTAGCAAGATTTTAAAATGTATATGATGTTTAATAGGGAGCCAATGCAGTGTTGACAGAACCGGACTAATATGGTCATACTTCCTGGTTCTAGTAAGAACTCTAGCTGCTGCGTTTTGGACCAGCTGGAGTTTGTTTATTAAGCGTGCAGGGCAACCACCCAGTAGAGCGTTACAGTAATCTAGCCTTGAGGTCATGAACGCATGAACTAACTGTTCTGCATTTGTCATGGGAGTGTATATGTCATACTTTAGATATATTTTTAAGAAAAGGAAGCTAATGTTAAAGTAGTTAGGAGTTTTCGTCTTTTAGCGCTCCTTTTTGCTCTTTCAGTCACATAACTTATATGTCTACATTCCATCTCAGTTATCACAAAATGGCACACAACCAAAACACAGCATTTAAACATGGTGTTCAATAACGCCAACGACTGCATTGAATGCCACGTTTAAATGACGTTGCTGTTGGACGGTTTACATCACTTCAGAGTTCCTACTGGAGGTGCAAATGTAACCAGGAAAATAGCCCTAGGGGAAAACTTAATTCTCGAGTGATCACTCTGGTTGCTAGTTCCTATACCCACTCGTTGCAAAAGCCCCTATATAGTGTACACCCCTACTTGGGAGTGATTTCACTTAACAGTTGTGCCAGTTTGGTGCACTGCATTTTAGTGAAAAATATGATGATTACAAAATGTACAACTACAACCATATAATGAATCAGAAGTGGCTCAGATGTACAGATCAACAATAATATTACTGATGTCCACAGGAGCTTGATGCCATAGGACATGCACTAACTCCCTCTCTGGCCTGCGCTGCTGCTAAGGTCGGAGACATTGAAGCTCTGGAGGCCATAAGTAAAATGGTAAGATATTGAAACCTGTTTGGACATTGGCATTTAGAAGGGCAAACACTATCTGTAAGTGGAATCAAATAAATGCAGCCTATTACAAACATTTTACAGTTTGCAGTAGTGCATGCCTGCAACTTTGTCTTTATTATATTAAAATGTTTTATTATATTAAAAATGGAGCATGCGAACAAGTCAGCTCTGCTGGTTTGAATTATTAAATGCAGTCTAGCAAATCAGGATACGGGTTATGATTCATATCTTTCTATATAGAGCTCTAACTTGAGCATGGCAGACTATGATGGCCGCACTCCTCTCCACATCGCTGCATGTGAGGGGCATCTGAAAGTGGTGGAGTATCTGCTGAGTAAAGGGGCCACAGTCTACGCCAGAGATCGCTTTGGTGATACACCACTTCGCAGTGCTGTTTTCTTCAGGTAGTACTGATTTAAGTGTCCAAATACTTTTTAGGGCCACAAAAAGTTTTGAGTTAACTACTTGCCACGTAATTTATACAGACAGTCTTTAAGGTGAACTAGACAAGACCACTGGTTTTAAACTGGTGGTTGCAACCCATAAAGAGATGCACTGATGTGAAAATTTTAGCCGATACTGATAACCAATAATTCTTAATAAAGCTGATAACGGATACAATTTTCCAATAAACCTATATCCAAATTTTTTATAGAATTTTTGAGAGCCTGATTACAAAAACAAAATCTCGCCATTAAAAGCCATGTCCCAAGCATCCAATTATAATGTTCTCATTATAATTTTATGTAGCCAAGATGACAAACGTGTGCTGCATGTTGTACTTCAGTCATATTTCAAGTAATTCAAAACCATCATAGTGAACAGTGTGCATCTGAAGTGTCTCTGCTGAAGGAAATAATCCATTATTTATTGGCCAAATTTTCTTATTGGGCAATAACGATAACATTAAAAATTAACATATGTCAGCCAATACCGATATGGTGGAAGATATATCATACATGACTAGTCACAAGTCTGCTCTGATGCAACTCACCATATAATCATTTATAGTTAGCATAGAATTTACTCACCCTCATTCCAAAACAATAGCTGTGTCCCAAGTCAGAGGCTGCATCCTTATAGGAGCGCAAAGTTCAAAGGCCACACCTTCCAAGTATAGTTTTCAAAAGAACTGAATTCGGTACCTAGTCGGTACTGAAATTTTAAAAATGTGACGCTTTGAGCACTGTTGAGCGGATTCATAAACACCTCTGATTGGCCATTGTGTTCACGCACTCAACAGATATGTCTGTGATTAGCTTCAATGATCAACGCTTCAAAAACGTTGTAAATAGTCATCAATGACGCTTTTCACAGAGAGCTTACACAGACACACACGGGAGCATTTGAAAGCAGGTGTCAATCGCGGACCAGTCCACTGATAGACGCCTGCTTTCAAACGCTCCCGCTTTTAAATTCAAACACTTCCGTGTGCTTTAGAACGCTCCCGTGCGTTGATCATTGTAGCCAATCACAGACATATCCAATGAGCGCGTCAACAGAGTGCTGAATCAGAGGTGTTTACGAATCAACAGTGCTCAAAGCGTCAGATTTTTAAATGATTGGTACCAAAGTCGGTACTTTTGACAACTCTACTTCGAAGTTTACGATGGTCGAAATGAGCATTGTTAAATGGGATGGCCTTGCAATTGTGACCGCTGCCGTTGATAAGCACCAATACCGTTGATAAGCACCAATACAGCTGGCAAAGTCAATTAAACACATGTGGCTGTATATGTCGTTTTTCTATGTTTGTAGGCACAAGGAAGTTGTGAAGTTGCTGAGGAAGACTGGAGCTCATTTTTCCCAGGATGAAATGGTTGATGCCAGAAAGAAGTTGCGCAGGTCTCATTTACATACAAACATTTCTTCTCAATCAGTCCTTCTCTTAGTGCTTTTATAAACCTGTGGACACATTAATTTGATAAATGACACACATGTCGGTCTTATTATTATTAGTAGTAACAGTAGTAGTACTTTTTTGTAGTACTTATTTATCTCATTACAATTATTCCATTAAGTAATATAATTAAGCTTGAGGTGGATTTTTAAATTGCACGTTAAAGTTCAACGGAAGTGCAGTCACAAAAATGAGCATATCTGGGTTTTTTTTTGTTTTTGTTTTTTGTCAATTTAGATTTTATGTACAGTTTTGTGTAATAAGCACAGACCTGTTTGTCTTCAGTTTATGAACTTCCTGTGTTAAGGTCGATGAACAGATGCTCATTTAGAGTGTGTTTTACAGTCTTGCGGAGAGTGGCGACCTGGAAGGACTGGAGATTTTGCAGCTAGCGGGGGCTGAAGTGGTGAGTTAATGATGGAGATCTGTGTGGAATATACAGAATTATAACCAAACATTTAACGCCTTCAGTGACATTTTATTCTTATAACTGTTTGAATGAAGATTCAAGACATTGTGTTGCATTGGCTTAAAATAAGTTCTGCATTGACAAAGCATTAAAAATGGCGATGTATTTTAAAGATGCTTCCTGTAAACCAGGGGTGTCCTGCAGAGTTTAGCTCCAACTAGCAGAGCTTTATCCTCATTCACTATTCACTATATTACTTGTTTTCTAGTCTACTTGGAGGAGTGAATGAAAATAAGTGAGCAAATTCAGACACTGACTGCACCAGAAGGGAGACTCAGGAATTCATTCAGCATGACCCTCACAATGCATTACTGGTATTCTCTGGTGGTTGAGTGTACATCTGTTGTACATTCATTATTGCGGTGCATTGTGGGATTGAATAAGTGTACTCGATAACATCCACTGTGGTTTCGGACACCACTACAAATGGCTGTCCCCTGAAACAGTGCCCTATTTCAGGGTGTTGGGGTCAATTTCGAACACAGCCCTTGATTAGCTGGTTCAGGTGTGCTTGATTGGGGTCAGAGCTAAACTTTGCGGGACAGTGCCCTCCAGGAGAAGGATTGGACACCCATGCTGTAAACTTTTATTAATGGGCTTCTCCTACATTTAGGCAAGTGCCACTGGACGTGAGTAGACTGTTGAGTTCTTACGACAGGCAGCTCAGTACCAAACAGGCGGTTCAGTATCAAACTCAGGTAGGAAACAAAAACACACACATATATTATATTATATATATATATATATATATATATATATATATATATATATATATATACACACAGTATATTCAAAAATAGTAAATTACATTAAAAATGCAACATTTCATGTAAAGTGTCATGTTGTGCAACTCCTCAAAGACTTCACTTGACCTTTGCACATTTAGTATTGTTGCAGTTGAAGTGCAAATATCATGTCATACTTGCATTTATTCTCTTTCTGTCTGTTCTCTAGAATGGCGAGTTGATCAAGTTTACTGCTTCTCCAAGATCTCAAGGAGGCCGTCCTGCTAGCTGTCACTTCCTGCTCTTATCATACATCCGCTTTATTATTTTTAGCATACATACAGTAGATTTTCCTCACTTAGACAATTATACTCTTAAAGGGGTCATATGATGCTATTTTAAAAGTTTATTATTCTGATTATTGGGTGTAATAGATAATAGGTTAATATGCTTTAATATTCAAAAAACACATTATTTCTCACATTTTCCAACTCCTCTATTCCAAGTCTGTCAAAAGAACGCCAATTTCTACAAAGCCCTTCCTTCCAAAAAGCTTAGAGTGCTCTGATTGGCCAAAGATATCAAGCGTGTATCAGAAATGTAACGCCTCTCACCATAACTGCAAGTCAGATTCAGTTAAAACCAAGAAAAAAAAAATTGTGGGAGAATATTTGCTTTATAACTTTGTAGATCGTATACATGCACAGATACATTACACAATAAAGAGAAAACATTAAAAAGCATCATTTGACCTCTTAAACAGGCCATCAGATATGAATGTGTTGTGATGTTGTAAAACAATCATACTGAAAGATCTGAACATATAGTTCTTAAATGATTTAATTTTATAATCATTCATAATCATTAGTCATGTATACACTCTACCATAAGAGTGTTGATTTGTTTTGTGACACTTGACTGCTGTAAGGCCATCATCCAATGCCAATTTCAGACACACCCCCTCAAATGAAGCTGGAATGCGGTTTGACAGAGAAGACCTGTTCTTTTAAAGAGCATGTAGAAGGGAAGATTTTCAAAGCATGTTTTGATAATGATCATGAAGGTTTGCTTGCTTTTAATCAATCTATATACTCAAATGTTTTCATATATGATTAAGAGGGGGGAATGAAAGATCTGAAGATTTTAAATAAATAAATCATACATACAGTTTATATACGAGTTAATGTGATATTCATTTATAATCATTCGTCACCTTAAGGGATGTTCTAGGAGATAAGAGAATGTCTCCATTTCAAGGTTTTTAACGTCACAGACCGATGTTGTGAAGCAGTAATTTTCCATTGTTTTCCCTTGGTATAATAACACTTGTTGGAATTGTACTGGCCAGATGAAGTCTGAGCATTGAGACATACGCACCTAAGATTATTCAATAATCCCTGCTCTTTTATTATCATCACTCCTTTACGTCTCTTCTCTGGCTTTCTCAGTCAAACTCTAGAAGGCTGTTAATAAGTGTGTCTTGAGGTACCAAACAAGACTTTCTGTTGACAGGTTTGCAGACAAACAGATATCTTTTGACAAGATCCGGCCCATGATGTAGGCCTACATACAATTTTCACATATAATTATTAGATTTAAGAAGTCATATGTAAAAATGTTAATTCATTAGCCACCTAATGTTAACAAATTGTTAATTGTTACTACATTATATTATTAATGTTATAAAAAGGAAAAAAAGTTTTAAAGAATTTCCACATCAGATGACTGGCTAAAGCTGGCCACACATTTGAAGATTTTAAGCACGATTTTGGGCCCGATTTGCACTCCCCGAACAATCAGGGTTTTTCACTGTAAAACAGAATGTGCTCCAGGAGAGTCTGCCGACAACTCGGTGTGAGAAATCAGGCAAAAGTTCAAATACACCAAACACACTTCCTCAAATACAATCAGTCAGTGTTGCCAATTACTTTCAGCTGAAAGTAGCTAAAACTGGTCGCTAAATGTTGCTAGATGCCGTCATACTTGCAAGTCACATCATCTAGATAAGGTTCGTCCAAGAAGTTGCTAGATTTGTCTCTAGGCTTTTGAAAAAAGTTTCAAAAGGGGCAAGAAAGTCACGAAATCTAACAAAATCGCTAAATTGGCAGCACTACAATCAGTACTCTAACTCTATCTTAACACATACAAACTCTGCACTCCAATCAACTCTCTCTGCTCAGAACACAAAATGTCCCCAAAGAAAGTGATGACATGCTTTTTAAAGTACTGTGCACCAATCAGGACATAGCATCAATCAGCCTGCAGGAGCCAATCAGATGATGTTCCAGGACAGACACAGACACTCCCAACAACAGAGATATAACAAAACACATAAACAAACACTCCATGGCCCGGTTTCACAGACAGGGCTTAGCCTAAGCCAAGATTATGCCTTAGTTTAATTAGGACATTTAAGTAACTTTTATAAACATACACTTGAAAAAAAAAACACTACTGGTGTGTGTTGTGGCCGAGCAGCCACCTGGGATTTCGAAGAAGCAGAAAGTTAATTTATGGACTCACTGCAGCCATGGTTGAAGGAAACAAAACTAAAGTTTAATAATCATCTTTGTAGGGCTGGGCGATATATCGCATGCGATTCTCACGCGCATTTCGTCAGTGATTACCGGTAAATCTCCATCACCTGCTTTCAAATGGAGCGCCATTTAACTGACAGAGCCGTAGTTCACTGATAAGCCATGCAAATATCGCGTTCATTATCGAAGGCGATTCATCTGCGATATGAACGTGATATTGCGTGGCTTATCAGTGAACTACGGCTCTGTCAGTTAAATGGCGCTCCATTTGAAAGCAGGTGATGGAGATTTACCGGTAATCAGGGAACCGGCTTTACTGACGAAATGCGCGTGAGAATCGCATGCGATATATCGTCCAGCCCCACATCTTTGTAATATGCACCATGCATCAAAACAGGTTCGCCAGCTCATAAAACACTCAGCCAGGAGGGGGCACTAATGTTTAACACATAAATAACCGATTTTCATAATTACAATCTTCCTGAATGATAACCTATGCCACATGGCATTTATATAAACTCAGTAACATACTTTTGTATTTTTCTTAACCTTAAATACACCACAGTGTGCATCTTGATATGTCATCTTGAAAATATATGTCAGTACAAGTTGCTTTCAGTTAAAACAGCTCAAACATGCATTTTAGTCTAGGACTAGCTTAAGCCTTGTCTGTGAAACCGGGGCCATGTTACACTCATATAGTATGATATAGTGAGAATATGGATCTCATGATAGTGTCGTATTTCCATCTGCTCAACCTCGTAACCTTGGTGTGATTTTTGACTCTCATCTGACACTAGACTCACACATTAAGAGTATCCATCATCTCAGAAACATTGCAAGAATTAGGCCTCCACCTGACGCTGAAAGGCTTATTCATGCATTTGTTACTTTCAGGATTGACTATTGTAATGTAAAATTTGTTGGTTTACCTGTTAAATCAATCAAACGACTGCAGTATATTCAGAATTCAGCAGCTCGTGTTCTTATATATACTTCATCACGTCAGCACATCACAGGGAGCCCGATCAATGCAATGTCGTGGAATGTATACGATACACAGTTTTTTCGCGTGCATATCCTCCTGGGACCCAGGAATAGACTTCTGTCCTCTCTAGTGGACATTATATTTTAGTGATTTTCTCTGACATCATACGTCACAGTTTTAAGTCTGGATGTCCTGTAAAGAGCACGTAAAGAGCACATTCAGGGCTTTGCAGAGATACCAAATCATTAGAGGTTTCGCCACGACAACAACAACTTCTTGGTCTTTAAATATGACTGAAAATGAACATTAGCACTCTTATGGAAATATGATAATATTTTGTAATTATCATTTAAATTGGATTCATTTTCAAATTGTTTGTTATGAATCAACGTCTCATGAAAATGTAATGGGTTTTCAAATCAAAATATGACTTTCTGTTACGAAACAGGGCATTGATTTCATACATGACCTCTGTAGAGGACACCAGGACTTAAATCATGATTATCAGGCATTTTAGGAGATACAAACAAGTGAATAGGGAAAGAAATTATATATCAATATTCCTATTAATTATTAGATATTATTATGAAAATGTTGCCAATTATTACTCCCATTATTACACTTCTTTTTTCATTACTTGTTGCTCCAAGAACGCATTAATATGAAAATTAGATGCAGTGTATAGATGCATTATATTGAATGGGAAAATCCATGTATGACTATTTTACCCACATATTGCATAAAGTAAAATGGTATATCAGTTTATTCCATTATATCTACATTTACATTTATTCATTTGGCAGACGCTTTTATCCAAAGCGACTTACAAGTGAGGAATACAACAAGCGAGTCGTCATGATGAGGCAAATAGACACAAGAAGTGCTCACAATACAAGTTATAGGCAGTGCTCAGAGTATCATAAGCTACAACAGAGAGGGATTAGAGGAAGTGAAAGGATAGGTATAAGATTTTTTTTTTTTTTTTTTTTTTTTTTTAAGATGAGGTTAAGTGCTCACGAAAGAGATGAGTTTTCAGCTGTCTTTTGAATATTGCCAGGGATTCTGCATTCCGGATTGAAGGCAGGAAGATCATTCCACCAGCAAGGAACAGTGAATGAGAATGTTCTCAAAAGGGATTTTGAGCCTCTCTGTGATGGTACCACAAGCCTTCGCTCCTTTAATGAGCTTAGGCTTCTGGTAGGAGTGTAGACTCGTAAGAGTGAGTGGAAGTAGGAGGGTGCTGAGCCTGTGGTAGATCTGTAAGCAAGCGTCAACGCCTTGAATTTGATGCGAGCAGCAAGTGGTAGCCAGTGCAGAGAGATGAAGAGAGGCGTGACGTGGGATCTTTTGGGCTCGTTAAAGACGAGACGTGCTGCAGCGTTCTGAATCATTTGTAGAGGCTTGATTGTGCATGATGGCAGTCCAGCCAGAAGAGCATTGCAGTAATCAAGCCTAGAAATGACCAGGGCCTGGACCAGAAGTTGTGTTGCATGTTCTGTTAGAAATCAGAAACCAGATTGATTGACGTCCAATTGGTTGCTCTGTGAGAGGAAAGATGACACCTGGTTGAAAACAACTCGTTCAAGTGTTTTTGCTATGAATGGTAGGAGAGAAACAGGTCTGTAGCTGTCTACAAGAGACGTGTTTAATGTGGTTTTTTTAAGCAGTGGGGTTACCTGAGCCTGCTTGAATGTGTTAGGGAAAGTGCCAGTGTGGAGAGATGTGTTGATAATGTGTGTCAGTGCTGGTAAAAGTGTGGGAGCGATGGCTTGTAGAAGGTGTGCGGAGATGGGATCTAGAGGGCAGGTGGTGGGATGACTGGAGAGAAGAAGTTTAGATACTCCTGTCTCCGTAAGGGGAGAGAATGAAGAGAGGAGGTGTGTGGCTGTGTGTGTGGTTGGTCTGAGTTCCTGTGTGTGTGGAGCGGAGAACTGACTGCTGATGGTAGATGTTTTATCAGTGAAAAAATTAGCAAAATTATCGGCAGTAAGGGATGAGGTGGGTGGTGGTGGAGGGGGACAGAGGAGAGAGTTGAATGTTTTGAAAAGTGTGCATGTGTTTGAAGTGCTGTTGATTTTGTTGTGGAAATAGGAAGATTTAGCAGCATGAATTTCAGCAGAAAAGGATGAGAGCAGAGATTGATAGCTACTTAGGTCACATTGGTTTTTTGATTTGTGCCACTTCCTCTCTGCAGCCCTGAATTTGGTACGATGTTCACGAAGAACATCAGATAACCAGGAATTAGAGGGAGTGGCACGTGCAGGCCTGGATGACAGAGAACAGATACTATCTAGAGATGAAGTTAAGGTGGAATATAAAGTGTCTGTTGCTGTATTCACATCCAGAGATGAGAATTGTGTGGGTGAGGGAAGGGAGGATGATACAGCAGAGGAAAGATGAGAAGAAGAAAGAGAGCGCAGAGGGCTGTTTCATAAAAGATGCTAAGAAAAGCGAGGATTAAACTCCAAAACCTGACTTGAATTAACCTAACAAATGAGTTTGGGCTAAAACGGTTTCATAAAAGGTAATTGAAGTTCACGCAGTCCCACTAATTCGATCCAGGTTCACCTAGTCAAGATAATTTAGCGTGCACGCTTTTCTTAAGCAGCCCTAGAGGTCGATCATGGATCAAATCGATCCACCATAGGAAACGGCATACATTTTGTGCTATTGTATGCGTTTGAGACATGGTGTTTTCCTTAGTGCATAACTTACTTTTCACAAGTTTATTCTCCATCTGTAAATGTTAAAAAATCATGCAAATATTTCCATTTTGCGGCTAAACTTCACAGTGAACGAGCGCTGCTGGAATGCAGACGGAATGCAATAGAAGCGCAATAATTCTAAAATATACATTTCGTTAAAATATTTGATGCTGGACATTAAATGTGCCTTATGTACACTTTCAAACCTACAAGTAAGTGTATTTTTATGATAGTAACTGTAAATGGACTATTGTAATGGGGTAAATCAATATACTTTGGGACAATTACTGAGTTTAGATTCATCTTACCAATTAAAATTTAGTCTGTGCATATTAATTTTAATTTTGTGACTTTAATTTCTGCACTTCTAATAACCATAAAGAGTACTACTGCCAAACAAAACCAGAGAGAAATGTATTCATATATTTTAAAACAATCTAATTAAATATTGGGCACAAAACATTTAGCCAGTAAGAAAGGAAAACCTATATATATATATATATATATATATATATATATATATATATATATATATATATATATATATATATATATATATATATATATATATATATGAGACCAGAGTATAGATTAAATATGGGCCTTGGAAAAGGCTAGCTGACTTTATTGTGCTTTGACTACAGTGGGTAGTTTCAGTGTGGACAACAACCATGCATGTCACTTCAGCAGGCTGCATCTTACTCTGTCACTCTTTTCATAGCTTTTGCTGGCTCTGAAACACTCACTTGGTATTTCTCCTGCTCTTTGTCTAGCAAAAAAAATCACTCATCACTTAATGAAAGCTTACAAATGAAGGCCTGATTGTTTCAGGGGCCTTGTCACAGGTTTATTGATTTTGAATTTCTGTGTTACTTTTGCTATATTTTCACACTTAAAACAATGATTTGGTAATCCTCTTGTATTCTTCTGTGCTAAGAAATAAGTCTCCTGACAGTTCTCTCCCAAGTGCTTCCATTGTAGTCAGCATTAAGTCTGAGAATGATTCAGTGGGCTATATAACACTTAATTTTTAAGAAAATATTTCTCTTTAAATGTTTTGTTTCTCATCATACTTACCATTTAATAAAATATTAAAATAATAAAAATGTCTTAAACTTACACCAATATATATTTTTATTTATATATAATCACACATAATAATACACACACACACACACACACACACACACACTATATTATATATATATGTTAATAAAGTCAAATAATTGTATGTGAGAGAGTCAGTTGTAATATCATTGCGTTCCTATTGGTCAGTGTTAGAGAAGCTCAGCTTAGCCTGACAGTTAGCCTGCTCCAGATCAGGAGTGCGTTTCCCGAAAGCATCGTTGGTGAACCATGGTCGTAAGTCCCATTGAACTCTATTGGTAACGACGGAACTTGCGACCATAGTTCGCTTTGGGAAACGCACCCCAGGCTAGTTTCCCAGCATAAGTTGCCAGAGTAACTGAGTTTGAACTAATTTAAGTTTGTTTTATGAAACAGAATTCGCTGACAAAAAGTCTGACTAAGTAAAATAAGCCTGGCTTGTTTTCTAATCTTGTTTTATGAAACAGCCCTCAGGTTTGGTACTTCATGGCATATTTAAATGTGTATATAGGAGTGAATTACAGGCATGCCATTTCCTGTCGCCAGCAGGTGGCGATATGACGAACTGAATATTGGCATATAGATGTCTTCAGGCCAGGACTCTTATCAAACATGTGAAGTTTGGAGCAGATCAGACATTGTACGCCTGAGTTACAACAGCTTCCTCTTTCATGGCGAAACATCAGACTTTTTCAGGCCACCACGGACACGCCCTTCAGTGAAAACTAAATATATTTGCAATTTAACATCACAAAGGCCTTTAGATTAGACGGACCAAATATGATTTTGATCTGGTTAAAGCTCTATGAGGAGTTCATTAAAGTACAACATGTGGAAATGGCAAAAACTGCAAAAGTTTTGCAGAGAAAATTCAAAATATCTCACTTCCTGTAGGGTTTACAGATTTTGGACCTTGGGACTTTTTTGTAGGTACTGGGCTGTTAGATCTGTCTACCGAATTTCATACCTGTATGTGAAATGTAGCGCAAAAGGCGCTTAATTGAATTTTTGTAGGTGGCACTATTGAGACATTTTGACACACCTAATTCTGAAACCCATATCAGATATATATTTTCACCACTTCTGATGCGTGTGCAAAATTTCATGAGTTTTCAAGCATGTTCAGGCCCTCAAAAATGTGATTTATTTCAGAGAAGAAGAAGAATTGACTGTGCAATTACAATAGGGTCCTCACACCATCGGTGCAACAAAAGAAGATATTCTGAAGAACAAAAGAAGATAAATTGAAGGACATTGGGAACTGAATATTGGTGCCTGAATTCCCTTGTATGTACAAAAACATAATTGAACACAAAATATGTTCCACAGAAGAATGACTCATACAACTTTGAAACAACACGAGGGCGACAGAATTATTTTTGAATGAACTATCCCTTTAAAATGGACCCACAAAAAGCATGATGTTTTTCTTTATTGTATTTTGTTAGTGAAACACCGAGCAATGTTTAACAGTTTTGAGAATCTGAGATAAAGAACTGCTACTAATAATAAATACAGACACACACACACACGTATCTATGGCGCATTCCCTTTGGAAAATAAAACTAATCCACTGCGTTCAGCGGCTCAGATGTAGGTAAATGAAGACTGTTATGTTCACTCTTACATCCAACAACAAAACATCTCAATTACTTACCAGACATTGTTGATGCTACATCTGCTCGAGCGCGGAGAAAATGGCGGACAGCAAACAACTTGCTGGGGGCGGAAACTAAGACAAGTCACCTTTATTTATATAGCTCTTTTAACAATGCAGATTGTGTCAAAGCAGCTTTACAGTGATAACTATATAATTTTGGCTGCACAGCAGCTCTTAAAGAAAATGGTGTCAGTATCCATCTTAAGTAAATTCAGTATTGATTCATTCTGATTTAAGAAACAATAGTTATTAATTTAATTTATCTATATCAGCACTGGAGTAAACAGTGATGTCATCATCCAGCTCAGTTCAGTTCGCATACAATGGTGTCAATGCAGGTAGATCAAAACACTGTTAAATATCAAATGACAGTAGTGATCATAGACTGTAAAAAAATATGGATTTAGTGTCCGTGACATCACCCGTAGATTTCTGAAGAGCAGTTTTGAAGCAAAAATGAGGCCGCTGCCATCTTAGCAGCGCGTCACCGCACGTCACTCCTGGATAACTGAAAATGGGCAAAGAGGCGGGACGTGGTTGAACTGAGGTGCCGTGGTTACTGAAACCACGCCGCCTAGCTCGACGTGACCATGTTAGCAAGAGCTATCTATCTATCTTAGATACTATCTAAAATATTAATAAAGATAAGTTATATCATTAGAAAGTTCTAAATGTTTACTGTCAATCTACGGTGTTTTTTTTTTTTTTAAATATATATATATATGATACAGATGCTCCAACACCACTAATTAATTTGTGTGGGGTGTGAAAATAACAAATTAAACGGGACTTCATACCTTTATAATGAAATAGCGATAGCGAGATGAATCCAATCCGTGGCACTGGGTAAAATATCCATGAGTGTCCATTGAAAAACAAAAAAACAGTACTTTCTGTCTACAAAAGCATTAAATCCATGAAATATTGATATATTATCCATTGTTTGCACATTTCTTCGGAATGATCTGCTCTCCATCATCGTTCTTCAAGAAATAATGCAATCTGAGCATCGTTTATGATGTAAAACTGTATACGTTACCTATATCTGTATATCTCTCAAATGTTCTCTCAAACAAATAATCACGTGTCCAAAGTATAATTATTCAAAATAGTGCAGCAGTTTTAGTTATAATATCCAAGCAGTGCTGTCGTAGTTTTATATCCTCCTGCTATTGTCATTGTTATAAATCTCAGGAACAAAACTTTTAGCCAATTAATGCCAAGACGATCCAACAACGTGTGTTCTGTATATCTTCCGCATGCGAGCACATCTACACAGACTCACACCTATCCGTCTCTGATATTATGCAGCAAGCCATATTTTATAATTGTATAAAATAATCGAGAAAAAAGCACAAATATGGCTGAGATGCCAAATTCATGACGGCTCACGGATAGCAGTGGCAAACTACCTGTCACTCAAGTGACCATGCCCTTAATTATGCAGAACTTTAAGGCTTAATATAATTTAAATGGATGAGTTATAAAAAAAAAAAATTCACCCCCCCCCCTCAGAGCTGTCATGAAGGGCAAAATTAGCTGTATAGACTAAAACCACAATTTGAACCAGACTGTAAACATGTTTTTTTTCTGCTGTAAACTTGACCATTTTAACATGGGACTCAATGAGATTCTGCTCTCTTCTGCAGCCTGTCCCTAGCGGCCAGTCTAAGAATCGCAGTTCAAGTCACTTCCATATTGGCTTCATGAGAGACTGGGGGAGGTTGCCGCTTGGTGGTGATGCAGTACTGTCAGTCAGGGGTTGTGGGCAGGGCCTGTGACGCATGTGACGTAACATTAGCACCATGGCTGAAAACAGGTCATTGGGAGACACTGCTTATGATTTATGGGGATTAAAACAAAAAAGGAGTGAGTGGATTTTTATCACTATAGGGTGGTTGTGTACGCATACTGCCAACACACATATATGTTCAAACACCATGCAAAAGTGAACACATTAGGAGCGCACTGATGAATGCGCTTACGGTGATTCGCGCGGCCTTATGCAATTTGACTGAAGCCTAAGACATTCACACTGCGCAGACAATTGATTCGTTCAGTTCGTACAGCTTATAAAGGCTCCATGTGAGCGCTCAGAGCACCAGTGTCCTGACATTTCATCCTACCTTCAGATTGTCCCACCTGGGTTTACTGCGCGTGCGCACATCAATATCCCATCATTTCTGTCATTATACCTGCGTGTGTTACAATAGGACCAGCCAGGAGACAGAAGATAGGTTAACAGGTAGTTTATTGAACACAAGCAGAGTATTTTGGTGACAACAGGTGAGTAAGCAGATGCAAGTTCGTGACTGATGAATGGTATAGAGAATGATACTGTCCTTTGTGGTTGCAGAGTGACAATGGAGAATGATACTTGCTGAATGGATTCAATGACTGCAGACAACACTTCACACACAGACTGGAGACGAAGGGAAGAACTCGGAGACAAGGGAGACAGGTAAGTAGCAAGGAGAGTCCTTGAGGTAAGCATTCAGGTAAGTCCTTAGATGCAAACAAGACCGGACAATGTGACTGTGTGTGTGAGTGTCTTAAATAGTGCTGGTGATGAGAGTGCTGATGAGGTGCAGGTGACGGTAATTAGTATTCCGGTGTTACAATATATTCGGTTCCCGAAATATTCTGTTCCACTGGGTGGCGCTTACTCGAATATTCATGATATCCTGCTATTGTGGGCGTGTCCTTGAGAGAACGCGCAAGCGAATGGAACTGAAAATATTAGTACACGCTCCTCAAATCGCATCGGTTTAATGGATTATTTCGAAAAGGTAATAAAATATTCAGTGTTAAGCAACAGTTGACATGTTCAAAGCAATGCACAGTTTGTGTAATATGATAAATTTTGCCTGATTGAGTACAGGACAGGCATTCAGATAAACAGTTAACGTAATGATACATCAGAGCAAACATGAGCCAATAACCTTGTTTTACGCTGATGTGTTTTCTGTTTAGCTTTTTTATTTGTGAGGCTTTAAAAAGTATTTGAATAGTTTGATTAGTTTGCTTCCTTTGTTGTAATTCTGTGACTACAGGCTACTGCATAGTGTTGACAACTTGAAACAAACCTCTACAAATGTATCTGTGGCCTAATAAAAAGCTATAGCCTGGTGTGAATATTCTATCATCCTTAATTTCTTGATTATTTTGATATTTTCAGTGTTTATCACCACAGTAAGACTAACATAGGCTACCCTTTATCAACACCAAACTACAAATATTTCCTGTTTTCTCATATTTTCCTGGATATCACAACAAATTATCATAATAGTCCAAAAAGTAAATGCACACTTGATGTTATTTGTCACATATTTTTGTTGCAAAGCAGCATCTTTTTTTTTTTTTTTTTTTTTTCACTTTCAACTGTTTTTCCAGCAATTTTTTTTAACATGTAAATATTTGTACAAACAAAAAGATTCAACAACTGAGACATAAACTGAACAAATTTCACAGACGTTTGATGAACATCTGAAAGCCTGATGTGGCACCAGCTGATTTACAGAGGAGCATCTCATCCTCATGGACAGCACCAGATTTGCAGCTCTTGCTGTGAGATGTTACTCCACTCTTCCATCAAGGCATTTCACATTCTCAAACATGTCTGGTGGGACTTATGGTTACATGTGGTTTGGCACTGGAAGGACAATCAGCTGTCCTTCTTTCTCCCTGTAGCACTGTCTCAGGCATCTTCATGCGTGTGTGTGTGATGGAGGGATTCCCGCCGCTGTTTTGACTCCTTTACACATTTTAGGAACATTGCAGTTTATTGCTCTGTTCTCATCTGCAGTCCTCATACCTCCTGCAGCAGGACTAAGGCACGTTCGCACAGGTGATCAGAGACCCTGGGCATCTTTCTTCTGGTGTTTTTCAGAGTCAGTAAAAAGGTCTCTTTAGTGTCCTAAGTTATTGTAACTGTGACCTTGATTGACCTATAGGTGCATGTGCAATAATTGAAAAACATGACAAACATTGTTAAAACCTTTTCTAAATATCTGTAAAGCTTATTTGGATTGTACAAAGTCATTTTTAAAATATTATCCTGAATTTTTTTTCATCTTTTCTTTTTATTTTTTTTTAAACAACAAATCCAGTTGTAGCCTATATAAATATTAAATACATTAAATGTTATAACAAGTACAGAAGTAATTACTCTATGAATGTAACTCAAATTGAAAAGACATTTAACAATTCAAAACAATGTGTGAAAAGAAGCAATGCTAAATGTGAGGTTCTGGGGTGAATATTAAAACAGGGCCTTGACACTCGGGAAGAGCCTTCATGTATGTCCAGATCACACACTGCCAGAGCTCTTCAAGACTTCAGCTCTCACATCCAGTCTGAAACAGACAGTGACTTTACAAGATGATGAGTATAATGTGGAAACATCACAAAAGCAAAACAAAACCATATGACATTGGTGATAATAACAAGTATAACGTCATCTTGTAAAGTAGCGGTCTATTTTTTCTGTGCATTTGTGCTGTATTACCTCACAGAATAAATTATATGATTATTATCAGACTTTTTTTATTTGACTGCTTTTGAAATTGTTTTAAATTAGGCTACATAAGGTTGTTTGAGTATGTGTTATGTTTGACACATTTCAGGGTTTTGTGCTGCAATATCCTGCCTTGTCAAACTTTAAATAAAACTAAACTAAACTATAATTTTCTTATCATAATTATAATATTTTAAACAAAAATAACATTCTTTAAGTAGCTGCTGGCATGAAGACTGTCATCAAAACAAAGCTCCAAAGATTTATATTCCAAAGGAATATTTTATTACCTTTTCGAAATAATCCATTAAACCGATGCGATTTGAGGAGCGTGTACTAATATTTTCAGTTCCATTCGCTTGCGCGTTCTCTCAAGGACACGCCCACAATAGAAGGATATCATGAATATTCGCGTAAGCGCCACCCAGTGGAACAGAATATTTCAGGAACCGAATATATTGTAACACCGGAGATGGTGCGTGCTGTGATTGGACCGTGCTGGAGCCTGGCGTGTCTGTGACAGCGTGTACACCACTAGCAGTTGTAATACATTTTCTTAGCTGTTTTACCTGACTGATTACAGGCATTTTAGATAAATAAGCAGCCCCATCAGTAAGGCTCAAGTTTCCTTGATCAACACCAAACTTCACATTTTCCTGTTTTCTCATTTTATATATCATGTAGAATTATCATTGAAGTCACACAAGTAAATGCACATTTTTTTTTAAAGCTTTAAGAAAGCAACATCAAAATCTTTCCACACCTGTCTGGGAAACGTTCTCCACTAGTCTTCATTCACGTATTTTTTTCCTTGTAAAAAAATCATGCAGACAATCAATTAAATCTTAAAATTAGAAAAAAGAATGTAATTTTACATTATTTTATATTACTTTTTGTTTTTAAAGATTTGTAATGATGATTTTATGTCTTTATATTTATTATTTCAGCATAAAAATATTTTAGTAAAGTGAAGTGAATTTGGTGTTGTTCACAAACACACTGACACAGGCACTGAGGGTTTGAAGATTGAGTTTAATATTGAGGAATGAAACAGTTTTCAATAGTTCCTCTGTACAGTATGGCAGATCATTGTGTGTCTGCTATTGGAAGACGTTCTATTTTCTGGATGTTGTCACCAAATGGGATCAGAGGTTCACTGGCGGTTTTAGGGTGCTGGACTCCATACACAATCAATTCCCCTCCATCACAGGGGAGAGCTTGATATATCATCGCATGAACGCACTTATCCACTCCAACGTACACCTGAGAGAGAGAGAGAGAGAGAGAGAGAGAGAGAGAGAAAGAAAGAGACTGAAAAATATCCTTTAATTCACAATTAGCATTCCAAAATCATCATCATTACATTAATCTTACAAAGTCTTTTAATTATTAAAAGATAAAACCATCTCTCCATCATCATCAACAACACAAAGAACATTTGCAACAGACCACTTTTCAATAAAGACCTGCAGATTATTAATCAACTTATAATAAGCAAATTCAATTTTAAGACGCGCCGCTAATAGTCCTAAAAATACATCATACACCTCTTTTGAGCCTTTATTCTGAATCATATTTTTCCTTGAAAGCCATATAGAAAGTTTAGCCACTCCAAAAACATAATTCATCAAAACGTGTATTTGTTTTTTCTTTACAGAATACTTTGGTCCAAAAACAAACAAAGGAAAAGAAAAACATTCTCCCCAACTCAAGCACCACTGTTATAATACATTAAATAACACTCCTAACCTACAACATCCACAAAATAAATGCACCAAAGTTTCATTTTGGGTACAAAATGGACATTCCACCCCTTGACTAGGATCTAAATGGGCTACATGTTTATTAGTGGCTATAGCCCCATGTATTATTCTCCATTGAAGATCTCCTGTCCTTTTATCTATTGGTAATTTATACAAAGATCTCAATAATATTTCACAGACTGATCTTGTCCAAAGAAATCAAACCACCTTAATGGTTTAGCTTCTTCCAAAGACGTCATATGAAGTACCTTTACACACAGAATATAAATCTGTTTCTTACCAAGTTCTTCAAAGGAACCCAACTGTACATTTGAGAAAGATAGAAAACTGTTCTCTACACCAAGAGTGGCTTCTACTGATAGAGAAACATCAAGAAATGGGAAAACATATTCACACCCATCCTCCCAATGACTAATCACATCACAATCACTAGCAAAATCCTTCAGTGACTTTGGCAATGATTCGCAGACCTCCACCACTATTTTTCAATAGTCATTTCAATCAATCTTTCAGATCTTACATTGGCTAATTTCCCCAATTCAACCAGAGATGAGTGCATGGCTTTAAAGAGATGGCCTATCTTTGTGCATCCTGCCTCTCTCAGTGCTGAATGTAAACTTGCAGACTTTAATGACTTCACACAAATAAAGTCATTATAAAAAAGCGGCTCTTCAAAGAGCCACATGCCAGGTAAGGCATTTTCATCTCTTGATACCTTCAAAATCTGCCATGCTTGCACAACTGAATCATAAAAAGATGTCAAACCTCCAAAATCCACTTCTTCAGTTTTTAACAGAAAAAGTTGTTTACTGTAACCAAGCCTTCCTGCCTTCTGTAGAAGCAATTCTGCAGTGTCATGCTATCTCAACCCATTGCCATATAAAAATCTTTGTACAGTTTTCAACCTAAAAGTCGCAACGTGAAGATAAATCAACAAGTCCCTGGCCCCCCTCAAAAAGAGGAAGATAAAGGACTGCAGCTCTCACCCAATGACAACCTGACCAAAAAAAAGCATTTTCTTCTGTAGACTTTGAATCAAAGCCTTTGGTGGATTTAAAACCATAAATTTGTGCCAAAGCATGGAAGCAACCAAATTATTGATTACTAAAACACGTCCTCTATATGACATCTGGGGCAGCAACCATTTCCATTTGGACATTTTTGCACACACCTTCTCCATTATTCCTTCCCAGTTTTTCAAAAAAAAATACCCAAAATTTTTAGTCCATTATTTCCCCATTTCAAGCCTCCAGGTAAACAAGGCGTCTTTTCCTCTTCCCACTTTCCCACTTGTAAAGCCTCACTCTTATCCCAATTAACCTTTGAAGAGGAGGCCTTCTCATAACACTTCAAAGCCTTTACAATTGTACATACATCGTCATCATTTTTAATAAATACATTAATATCATCAGCATATGGTGATACAACTAAAGGGGAGTCAAATTTACTGCCTGGTCAGTTAAAACCATTCATGTGGTTTCTTAAAAAAACATAAAAGGGGTTCAATAACCAGTGAATACAACTGTCCGGAAATAGGACAACCTTGCCTTATTCCTCTTTCTACTGGTATTGGTCGACTAAGCCCCTTCCCCACTTTAACCAAACATGAAGCTCTGTTATAAAGGAGACCTACCCAGGCTATAAACTTCTCTTCAAAACCAAAAGCTCTTAAGACTGAAAACAAAAACCTATGATCGACTCTGTCAAAGGCTTTCTCTTGATCCAGGGATAAAATTCCAACATTCTGATCATAGACTTTACACACATCTAGAATATCTCTTATTAAAAACAGATTATCCATTATGGTCCGATCTGGAATACAATAGGTCTGATCCATATGCACAAGTAAACCAATATAAGGCTTCAGCCTATTAGACAGAGCTCTAGAAAGCACTTTATATTCAGTACATAAAAGCGCAACAGGTCTCCAATTCTTGAGTTGAGTTAAATCTCCTTTTTTTAGGAATTAATGTTAAAACAGCTCTTCTACAGGAAGTTGGAAGTAGATTTTCTTTAAAAGAGCTCACCAGGACCTCATGTACATCATGTCCTATAATGCTCCAGAAATGTTTATAAAAGTCTATATTCAATCTTTCTTATGTCCTCCTCAACCTCCTTTATGGCCTGTTTTAACATAGCAGAAGAGAAATAAATTTGAGCCTTTCCAACCTCCCACCACTTAAAGACTCAAAAGAACATTTTTTTATTTCCACTTTTCCCAAAGAATTTTAAAATTTCCACAAAAAATTCCATCTTGGAGCAATTTATTGTTAAAATGCCATTGAGATCTACTAACATCTTGTTTCAAAAAAATATTCACAATAATAAGGTGATGATCAGAAAAACCAACTGGTCTAATTGCACTATCAGTTAACTTCGATCTAAGTCCCTGTGACAAATAGAACCTATCTAGTCTAGCAGCACTTACTCTTCCATCTAAAATTTTGACCCATGTATATTGCTTTTCATTAGGAAATTTAATTCTCCATGCATCTATCAAATCAAACTGAATCAATAAACTTTTTAAATTTTTACTAGACTGTAAGTGTGGCTCCTCACTAAGCCTATCCATATTAAAATCAACGGTACAATTTCAATCTCCACCTAGAATAAGATAGTCAAAATTGTTCACTTCAAGAGCTTCCTTTATGTTATTGAAGAAAAATATTCTTTCAGTCCCAATATTAGGGGCATAGATATTAATAAAACAATAAATTGAACCCTCTATTTTAACTTTAATCATTTGACTTCGACCTTTAACTAAATCACAGGAACTTAAAACATTAACTTTTAAGTTACTAGAGAACAATATTGCTGCCCCACCACTAACATTGCTTCCATGATTTAGAAAGAGTTGACCACCCCAAGATAAACCCCAGTCAACCACATCTTTTATCGTACTATGAACTTCTTGTAAAAAGATTACATCAAGTCTATTAATTTTAACTATCTCCTTAACCATTTCTCTCTTCTGTCTATCCCTCCCACCATTTATGTTTAAAGAGCCCACCCTTAAACTCCCCATAGAAAAAAAAGAAAAAGAAGAACAGACAGAGAAAAAGTAGATACAAGAAGTGCAACAAGATCAAGGCTGACATCACTTATTTTTCGCTATAGCTTTTTTGCATTTCCTAGTTTTATTTGACTTTGATATCTTTTTCAATGCAGTGACATGTTTCCTCAAACGATACCGCTTCCGTTCATCTAGCAAATCAAAACTGACCATTTTTTGCAATACTGCCACTGACCTGATAAATTTCTCTGTATCAGCAAAATAATCATCAACCTTAACAGACTGTCCAAATGTTTCATGTAGGAAATGATTAATTTCCTCCAACGAATACAAATCCTTCAACCTATTTGGCCCATCAAATCCTTCACCATCTGACTCATCCTGTTCCATCTCTTCAATATCACTTTCAACTTGATTCCAGTTACAACTCACATAGCAATCGCATCAATCAGTTGCGTTCTGTTCAATAGACACACTTTCACCTGTGGTTTCAATTGCACAAGTCACAGCAGTCAGTGTACCAGAAAATTATACAAAACTCTAGCTCTCCATCCACATCCACTCACTCACACCAACGGTAAACGGAAACCGGTAACCCGAAAGAGAGAGAGAGAGAGAGAGAGAGAGAGAGAGAGAGACTTTGACTTTTAATGCACTTTATTAAAACATTCTAAAAAAACAACCACGTCATTCTACCTCACACAACACATTGCAAAACATTCAAGAGAAAAAAGAATAAATAAAATAAAATAAATAAATAAATAAATAGCAAGATAATATAACCACCTTACATCACCAATTAAACATTATTTCTCCGTCCTCACAAAGCGACAGTAAAGCACCATTTACACACCATTTAAACTCAAACTCAATTAAATTATTTGTCATTTGAAAAAAACTGTGCTCCACTCTTATTCTAGATTCCACCAAAGCGGAAAATAGCAGAGAAACATTTATATTTCGCCCTTCAGCAGCCAGTCTACAAGACTTTCATATGGCTAATTTGGCTTGTCCAATTATAAAATTCTAGCAACGTAAATAATGGAACCAATCTAGAACACTCAGAAAAAACATGAAATACAGATTCTGGTAAAGAGCAGAAAATACACAATGGTAAAACATTCAAGTTAAATTTAGCAACATGAGAATTAGTGGGCAGTGCACAATGTAATAACCTCCACTGTAAGTCTCCAGATCGTTTGGATAGAGGACCCTTGTAAAAAAGCCTCCAAGAAGGTGAACAAGCATTAGGAACTGTTAAAAATTCCCTCCATTTTGTATCCCCTCTGCCCTTAATATGCTCCAAATGATCCACTTTAACACATAACTGATATAAATCTCTTTTTCCGACCACCTGAAAATCAAGCTCTTGTAGTCTATTAAATGTCAGCAGCTTTCCTTCA
Organism: Megalobrama amblycephala; assembly: GCF_018812025.1. Lineage (NCBI taxonomy): Eukaryota > Metazoa > Chordata > Actinopteri > Cypriniformes > Xenocyprididae > Megalobrama > Megalobrama amblycephala. The sequence continues at coordinate 3,977,352 of NC_063047.1, forward strand.
TGATCATCTTCCAAACCAACCTTGGGAGACACACATAACTTGGGAAACAAAACTCCAGAAGGACCTCCAGACAGAAAACAGTTAACAAACATGAGGAGTGTGGAGGGAAAAGATGTCTTCAACCCCCCAATGAGCCTCTCTATCGTCCTGACTGATCTAATACCCGCCCGATTACCAATATCTCTCATTGATCTCCATCTTTTAGACGAGACAGATATCAATCAAGTCTGACACTTTTGTCAATCCTTTTTTCAAAAAATGTTTTACAATTGTATTAGAAGTACAGATATTCTCACCTAAAAAGGAGTTATAAAACAATGGTTCTTCAAGACCAAAATGATTATTTTCACTTCTAAACAATTTAATACCTGTCCAGGAGTTTAACACAGAAGTATAAAATTTTACATCAGCCAAAAACTTCTCATCATAAGAAGACATTAAAAACAATTGCCTAACCCACCAAAAGTTCTGAGCAACGCCAGACCAAAAAAAAACCCATGGCCTAAAATCCACAGGGTAAAGTAGGTTTTGAACAGTCTTTAACCTCATAGCCTTAACCTTCGCTGCCAAATTAATCAACCCTTGGCCCCCTTCACTGACTGGCAAATACAAAATTGCAGAGGGAAGCCAATAAAACCCATCCCAAAAAAACTCAACAAAAGTCTTCTGCAGACGTTGCAACAATTCTTTTGGTGGGTCTAACACATTTAAGCGATGCCACATCATGGAAGCTGCCAAGTTGTTAATAATGAGCACTCTTCCCCTATATGACAAACGAGGCAGTAAACCATCTCCATTTTTGTAAACGCCCAGAAACTTTTTCAAAAATACCATCCCATTTTTTTTGTATATATTGATCAGTCCCAAGGAAAATTCCAAGCACTTGAAACCCCTCTAAACTCCAGGAACAATTCTGAGGATGAGATGGAGGGCCTCCATTCTCCCATTCACCCAGTAAAAAGGATGCACACTTTTGCCAGTTAATTCGAGATGAGGAGGCTTTTTGATAAACCTCTAAAGATTCTCTCAAATTCATTACATCCTGAACAGATCTGATAAAAACAGTGACATCATCAGCATAGGCACTAAGCCTAATAGTTTTCAGGTCTGAGGTGAATGGACACACTGTTGAAATGCCACACAGCTTGTTTCTCAGTGCAGTCAAAAGTGGCTCAATTGCAATAGCATACAGGATTCCTGATAGATCACAACCCTGCCTTATGCCTCTGCTTACTCTGAAAGGTCTTGTAAGAGTACCATTAATTTTCAACATGGTGTATATATCAGAATACAACAGTTTAATATAAGCAATAATAGATAGCCCAAAACCAAAAGCCTCAAGGTACTTAACAAGGAAACTGTGATCGACCCGATCAAAGGCTTTCTCCTGGTCTAATGAAACAAAACCAATATCAAAATGCTGTACTCTGGAAAAAGAAATCTCGAATCAAAAAAAAAAAAGATTATCAAAAATCGTCCTTCCTGGAATGCAGTATGACTGATCCGGATGAATCACTGAAGAAATGTAGAGTTTATCTCTATTAGTTAAGGACTTCGAAGGTATCTTGTAATCCACTCAGAGTAAAGAGACCGGACGCCAGCATCTAATGTCTTCAAGATCACCCTTTTTAGGTAATAGTGTGACCACAGCTCTTCGTAGACTCAGTGGAAGTGTCCCTCTTTTAAAACTCTCCATGAAAACAGAAAACAAATCCATTCCAATAACTGACCAAAATTGTTTATAAAATTCTGCTTTAAGTCCATCCAATCCCGGAGCTTTGCCAGAAGACAGTTCTTTAACAGCAACAGATAGTTCATCGAAAGTCAATAGTTTATCAAGATTAGATTTCTCCCCTTCCGAAAGCTGAGATAAATCCTGAAAGAGAAGTTCAGCCATTTCCTCATCACAAGGTTCAGTACTATAAAGATCCTCATAAAAAGAAATAATCCCATGACCGTCAGTAACTTTCCTCCCCTCTGGAAGTTGTCACAGTCACATGGACTTTCAGTTTGTTTGTTTGCATTGTCACGTGTTCCTTTATTCTGTTTCCCGCCACATTCAGTCACCATGGACACTCATTGGACCACACCCCCTTGTTATCCTGTTTAGCTTGTTTGTGTCAGTGTATTTAAGTTCCTGTCTGTGGTCAGTTGTTTGTCGGGTCTCGTTTGTGTCTTGGATGTGTTTGGTGTATGCTCTACTCTGGATTCTGTGTTTCTCCCTGTGGATTATCTAGTAAAGACTTATTATACGTTACTCTTCCTCGTCGTGTGTTTGATATACCAGTATCCGTAACAGAAGACCCGACCAATACAGTTGCGGCGTTATTTTGTCGTCAGTGTTTTGTTTTTTCTGTGTCAGTGTTTTTCCGTGTTTCATTTTCTTTTGTATTCCCGTCACCATGTACTCACCTGCATTTCTGTTGCTCTGCCTTGAGCAGAAGGACCGCTCCCTCGAGGCACATTTGAAGGATATTTTGCTCCTAGCACCATCTACCCATTACCCGGACAGCAGCCTTTGCAACTTCTTGTATGCCGGCCTCAACAACCCCACCAAAGCGCTGCTGTCCGGGGAGGGGCCTCGAGGGAGCTTCATGGAATACGTCAAGTGGGTCCTGGTGTCCTGTGATTCGCCGCTCACAGTTAACATCATCGATGACACCAGCCCCACCAGCTACCCAGTGCCCAGCCAACAACATCCCGACTGCGAAGATCGACAGCCCGAGCCCACCGCAGGCAACGAGAGCCACTCCGCCGCGACGTACACGCCAGCGCACACAAGAGCGACCGAGCTGAACATCGCCATGGAGCCTGAGCAACGCGTGCCTGACCAGGTGTGTGAGTCGGCTGCCTCAACTATTGCTGAGGACCATTGTCTTAGTGGAGTTCGACGGGATGGAAGCGAGCCCCGCCCAACCCCCCACCACTGAGAGTGAGTGTTCGGCCACCGCACTGGAGAGAATTTTTTTTGATGTTGAAGAGGTTGTCTTGTTTTCCCCTCTGTTATCTCCTGAATCTGTCTATGTTCCTGTCTCCCCGCTGGTCCCATCCAGCCCTGAACTGTCCGTCTCCCCGCTGGTCCCATCCAGCCCTGAACTGTCCGTCTCCCCGCTGGTCCCATCCAGCCCTGTATTCCCTCCCAACCTCCCTCATCCACTACCTCTCCAGCACACCTTGGGCTCTGTTTTTTGTTTTGGACCTTCCTCTGCTCCACAGTTTTTGCCCCAGTCCCCAGCCATTCCTGTCGTCCCTTCATTGATGCCTCCCATCAGTCCCTCTGCACCTCCTCTCAGTGGTGAGGCTACAACTCGGGCCCTCTGGGAGTCATCTCAACACGGCTGTGAGAAGCCCTTGGCTCCGCCCTCTGCCTCTGCACGCTCCAGTCCTCCTCGATCCGGCGTCCCAACTCCTGCGCCTACGCTCCTTCCTCCCTCGATGCCGGCAGAGATCGTCGGACTTTCAGCCTTGCAGGACTCCCTCAGTACGTCGGCTCCACCTGGGCATCGCTACACCTACGTCACGGACTTACGGGCCGGTCGTTACACTCCGGCCCTCCACCCCTTCGTCTTCGGCCAGCTCATCCCTCCCTCAGGCTCCACCTCCGCCCTCGGTCGCTCCTGCTCGCCTTCAGCCCTCCGGATCTCTACCATCATCTCAGGGGATCGTCACTACGGCTACGCCGTGGCCGCCTAGATCTTCGGGGTCCCTCCACTACATCGGCTCTCTGGCTTTGCGGTGGGCTTCATCATCAGTGTCGCCATCACCTCCGGTCGTCCCCATGGCGGCTCCAATGATCTTCGCTCCATGGCTCCTCCCTCCGGCGCCGCTGCCATGGGACGCAGTCTTAGCTGTGGCCTGGGTCAGCTCACGACATCTGCCTCTGCTCAAGGCTCCACCCTGGATCACTCCACCACCATCTCCACCATGGACTTTTGCTTTTTACCTCCTCCCGGTCGGCCGTCCACCTCCAGAACCCCCTCCAGCCCTCCCCTTTGTTACTTTACGACGCGAGGACGCGCCTTTCCGGGAGGGGGCGTAATGTCACAGTCACATGGACTTTCAGTTTGTTTGTTTGCATTGTCACGTGTTCCTTTGTTCTGTTTCCCGCCACATTCAGTCACCATGGACACTCATTGGACCACGCCCCCTTGTTATCCTGTTTAGCTTGTTTGTGTCAGTGTATTTAAGTTCCTGTCTGTGGTCAGTTGTTTGTCGGATCTCGTTTGTGTCTTGGACGTGTTTGGTGTATGCTCTACTCTGGATTCTGTGTTTCTCCCTGTGGATTATCTAGTAAAGACTTATTATACGTTACTCTTCCTCGTTGTGTGTTTGATATACCAGCATCCGTAACAGAAGTCTCAAACAGCTTAAAATCTTATCCACAGTCTTCTTCTCCAGATTAAAAAAGAAAGAAGTAGGAGCATCCATGCTATTGAAGAAAGAGAATCTTGCACGAATCAGCGTCTCCTGGGCTCTTTCCTCCAGTAGATTCCGCAAAAGAAAAATTATTGCGTTTCAAGGACTCTGTGGTATCGACAACGTCCCCTTCGATATCAAGAAGTAGTATTTCCTGTTCAAGCTGCGCCATCTTTTCCAAAAAACTTTTATTGTAAGCAGAATAACTCTGGCAAAACAATTTAATTTGAGATTTGCCTATGTCCCACCACTGGCTCAAGGACTTATACTGTGTTTTTTTTTTCTCTCTCTCCAGATCTCCCAGAAATGAGTGAAAGAGTGCACACAATTTTGATCTAATAATAATCTCTTATTAAACTACCAAAAGAAATTCTTGAACGTGCTTCTCTGCAGTAGTGACAACAATAGATAGAAGATGGTGATCAGACAAAGCAGTAGGACATATACAGCTATTATAGAAAATATTTCTTTTACTTTTTGGTATATAAATTCAGTCTAACCTAGCCCCAGACACCATATTGGAGTTTATTTTCAACCAGGTATATTGTCTGACCTGAGGAAAAGATTCTCTCCAAACATCTGCAAGATTGTGGTAAAAAATTAAAGACCGAAGCACATCTGTGGATTGACTGTGGGGCTCTTCATGATTTCTGTCCAAAGTATGACTTAAAGTACAATTAAAATCTCCAGCCAAAACAATAATCCTTTCATGGGGAACATCACTTAAAGCAGCTTTAAGTTTTTCAAAAAAAATAACACGTTCTGACCCAATATTGGGTGCATACACATTGACAAAAGAAAACTTAATACCCAGAACAGTTATGTCAACCGGAAATCAATTCAAAAACACTGCTTGCTTTCTATATTCAGGTGTAAGCAGAATAGCCACCCCTGCACTAACATTAGAGCCATGACTCAATATTGCCTGACCCTTCCATTCAGTCAACCACTGTATCTGATTGTTCTCATCGGTATGCGTTTCCTGTAGAAAAACAACACCTGTACTCTTCATCACAATATAATCAAACAGACTAGCCCTTTTCATAGCATCACGACACCCATTAATGTTCAATGAACTAAGTCTCAAAGGTGCCATGAAAATAAGTATAAAATAAACACACAATAAAACTAACCTACCAGAGTTATTAGGTAACCAAGCCGTATTCATTTTTTACCTTGTAAATTCAGAGAACTTCTAACATTACTAAGAAGTTTCTTAAGGCGGTATAACGTTTGGGTTTGTCAAGCACATCAAAGGAAGCTTTTCTCATAGCCATGGAACCAGACAACAGAAACAGTTTTAAATCTGGAAAATATGTCTCAATTTTTGGTTTACGAAGTCCTTTTGTAGTATCAAGAAAATGATTGATCTGCTGAACAGAATACATTTTAGTCTTGCCTCCAATTACAAGCTCCGAATCCATCGCGTCATTGTCCATTATCTCGGTGTCCTCATTATCTCTGTTGCCAGAGTCATCCATTAAATCCACAGATTCTTGAGATAAAAGGTCATCTTGACTCTGTTTAAACGAGTTACCAATAGATGCATCGTTCTCAATTTTATCAGACTGCATTTGATTTCCTTCAATCAAATCAGTTTCAATCACAGACTGTAAACACACCTGTCTCGGGCTCATCTCTGCCTGCGATACAGTAGGGATGTGACTCGGGCCGGCTGCCTCCTCAACAGCCCCCGCCAGGCCGCCTCCAGAGGCCTCCAGCACCGGTCTCCCTTCGGTAGTGATGGGACATTTGAACCGAGACTTCGGAGCTTGTGTCGAGCATAAATGGGCGTGCCAGATGAAGCGTCGATTCGAGGCTTGTGTTGGGAATGTAGAAATCACGTGACCGATGACAAACGAGGCCTCGGTTTGTGTGGAATACGTCATCGGTTCGGTTTGAGTGTCACTTTCAGATAAAGGGGGTTCGAAACACACGCCACCTTGTGGCCGTTTCAGGAGTAGTAGAACCAGAAGTAGTAGTAGAGTGTCGGAGAGTCAGAGTTAAAGAGCTGTGTCATTGTTGTTATTGTATTATTAGAGCTATATTATTACATTATATTAGGTTATATTAGGTTTGTATGGTATAATTTATGAATAATTAATTATCTGTGTGTGTGTGTGTGTGTGTGTCTGAGCCAGTTTGTCTCTGCACAAGTAAAGTCAGACAGAGAAGATACATATTTATTTTATACCCAGGCAATGCACAAATGTCTGTTCAGGTCATAGGCTCAGGATTAATTTTGTCTGCTATTTCTTTGCACAGTAGCTAGGTGTCACTAGTGAGCAATGCTGAATGAAGCTTCGGTAATGAACTTTTGGTGAAGCAATGGGTTGCAAAGCCTCAGTGCTTCATGAG